>NC_056733.1:908099353-908241853 GCF_019279795.1 Protopterus annectens
CCAAGAGCACATGACTATTAGCCTTAGCCCCTTCCCTGAGAACGCATGACTATTAGCCTTACCCCCTTCCCTTAGAGCACATGACTATTAGCCTTAGCCCCTTCCCTGAGAGCACATGACTATTAGCATTACCCCCTTCACTTAGAGCACATGACTGTTAGCCTTAGCCACTTCCCTTAGAGCACATGACTATTAGCCTTAGTCCCTTCCCTGAGAGCACATGACTATTAGCCTTACCCCCTTCTCTTAGAGCACATGACTAATAGCCTTAGCCCTTCCCTGAGAGTACATGACTATTAGCCTTAGCCCCTTCCCTTAGAGCACATGACTGTTAGCCTTACCCCCTTCCCTAAGAGCACATGACTGTTAGCCTTACCCCCTTCCCTTAGAGCACATGACTATTAGCCTTAGCCCCTTCCCTGAGAGCACATGACTATTAGCCTTACCCCCTTCCCTTAGAGCACATGACTGTTAGCCTTACCCTCTTCCCTTAGAGCACATGACTATTAGCCTTACCCCCTTCCCTTAGAGCACATGACTATTAGCCTTTGCCCCTTCCCTTAGAGCACATGACTATTAGCCTTAGCCCCTTCCCTGAGAGCACATGACTATTACCCTTACCCCCTTCCCTTACAGCACATGACTGTTAGCCTTACCCCCTTCCCTTAGAGCACATGACTGTTAGCCTTACCCCCTTACCTTAGAGCACATGACTATTAGCCTTACCCCCTTCCCTTAGAGCACATGACTGTTAGCCTTACCCCCTTCCCTTAGAGCACATGACTATTAGCCTTAGCCACTTCCCTGGATTGTTTCATTATTTTGCAGCACAACCAATGGTGACCATCTTCTGTGGTGATTTTTCCACTTGAGGAAAATCACTGCAGAATGACAGTCTATGGATCAGAAAGGGTGACTGCAAGGGCAGGCCCCCATGGTAAGGCTTACTGCTTGAGGTAACGCTTTCTGAATTCCAGAGCCTCTCTGGTGTGCAAACTGTCATCACCTATTTTTGATTAAAAAGAAAAAGCTACAAATGCATAATATAAATGTCAATGTATGTAATGCAGATCCAGACAATGGTGCTGTATGAGTGCTGTAATACACCTCTTAGGGGACTCTTTCCTCAACATTTGATATGCTGAATCACAACAACCTGCTTATTCATATATAGACTTATTGTCGGTTTTCAGCTGGTGTTCTGGATTGGTCCCACCTTTTTGGGCAAACCCAATTGGTTGCTTTTGGTGTTAATACTTTGCCCCATCACTGAGCAAGCTCTGACATCTGTCAGGAGTAGAGTTTTCATTTGCTGCTATTTTCCTTGTATACGTTTCCTCCAGGAGAGCTCATAAGGAAGACGGTTTTACAACATTATCGATATGCAGATAATATGTACCATTACCTTTCCTACTTTCAGGATGATGTATGTTGGTGGTTCACCTGGCAAAGACATGGAATGCATCCAAACTGTATTGAATCATAATCACCTTAAGCTTAAATCTTCCAGGACAGTGGCCTTGGCCACATACACCACCTCGAGGAATTCAAAATTTGTCCCTAACTCCTACCATTGTTTAATGAGATGACAATCTGGATTTATTTGAGAAGGTAAGAAGTCTTGGTGTCATCACTGATGAAAGACTGACACAGAAGGACCAGATTTCTTATGGTCATTGATGAAAGAATGACACTGAAGGGCCAGGTACCTATGTTGGTGGGTTATCATGTTTCTAGCTGAGAAACACTACCTACATCAAACACTTTCTCACTTTGCAAGAGTTCTCCATGGTTGTGAACATTCTGGTCTCTTGTTATTTGCACTCCTGCAACTCCTTATAATTAAGCACCCCCAGGTGTGGACCCAGTGGTGAGACATCTGGGTGTGTGGGTGGATGGTAGTCTGGACTTTTGTCGTATATGTGTGTGTGGTGGTGGTGGTGGTGGTAGGTCCTTCTGTGTAGCTGAGCTTGTGGGTGGGGGCATGATGTTCAGATCTGGGGGAGTGTCACGGTGCCAATGTGCTTGGCCCTCATCGGACCAGTGGTGAAGTGCAGTGCACCCTTTGGTGTGTGCCTTGCCATGCACCTGTAGTGGTTGGGGCATACTCAGATGTTTCTTACCAGGAAAGTACAGGTTGTGACCGTCATGTCATGTGTGGAACAATTGGGGTCCCTGTCACTGTGTTTGATTTCCTGCCAGTTGCTGAAGGGTGGTCTGTGCCTGGCCTGTGGAGGCAGTGTCTGGCACAGCCCTGATGGAAATGTTCCATGTTCGTGGGGCTGGCTGCATGAGGATTGCATGCTCCAGGGATTTGGGCCTGGTCTATGACATCAGTGGATCATGCTGGAGGGATGGATGTGTGTCCTGGTGGTTGCCCCTCCTCTGGAGTATGCTTCCTGTTCACATGGGGCAGAGCCCTTCCCTGGTCATCTTCTGGCCCAATCTGGACTGGTTAATGGAAGGTTGTGGGTTCACTGCTGGGGTGGCACCTGTGTCTGTTGTTGACAGAGGCTGTCTGTAGGGATGGTTGGGATCCTGCTTGCTGGCCTTTGTTGTCCTTCCCCTGGAGATGGAGGGTTGGACTCGATCTGCGTGGGGCTGGCTGAACTTGTGGGGGCTCTTGGGCCATTGGCCTAGAGATGTGCTATGAACCCAAATCAGCTTACTGCTCATACAAATGTTTGCAGCCTCACTGGTACTTCAAAATACCAACATTTCAGTCCAGTTCTATGCAGTGTGGACTGGCTGTCCATTTGTTCATGTATTACTTTCAGAGTTCTTGTTCTGGTGCTTTTAGTCCTACACAATATATGTCCCTTCTTAACTGAAAGAGCTCTGGTCCAATATGCCCCTGTTTTTTCTTTGTGGTCCTGTTAACAGGTCCTAGAGTGCACATAGAAATCACAGGTCTCAATTCTTTATGGTATCCGTTATGGTAAACTCCTCATTCTGAAACCTTCTCTCATAGTAGGTCAGAGTATGCCCCACACTAGTGGCTGTTAAGAGGCCCCTAAGGATATATTCTTTTACACTGGTATATACTGGTATATATATGATCTGACTTTAAATATCCGTGCCTCTACTTAAACATCAAATACAGTTTTATATTGCTCTATGTTTTTATTTATACTGTTTTACTGTAATACCTTTCAATTTATAAGCACCATAATTAATTAGAATTTAAATGTCTATATAACGCAATGTTGGAGAACACCAAAACATAATAGCTAAGGTAAATTAAAATGCTATGATTTCCACAGAATTCAGTTTATCAATCAAAGTCATTGTTACTACAGAGTTACATCAATCAGCAGAGGCCCAGGTAGTGGGGTGTTGAAGACTAGGCATCATTTATACTTGTTTCACAGCCAGCTCTATGACCAGGATTTAAATTGGACACTGAATGTTGGTACAGACTCTACTAAACATGTCTTTCACACACATTGACACAGCCTACAGTGGAACCCCCCTTCATATAGTATGGCTCTCACTGTGTATATGGCATCTGGGGCCATTCTGCACTAAATGAGTGACACCATGAAGATGTCCTAGATTGTCACCTCCCATATCCTGAACAAATTCCTGGCCATCATACACAGTCAGGCAGGGAACCAGATATGATCCCCATGCATGACAGCTAAGCACTGTGTGTTCATGGAAAAGTTCTGCAGAGTCCCACACCTCCCCAAAAGTCCTGGACACCAACAACTGCACCCATAAAGGCAATGAGCAAGTAAAACCACTGATAGATACATTAATCAGAAGGGGCAGCACACAGTGAACTGCTAGTTACTGCATAGCTCTGTTGCCACAAATCATGGGCATGTGTTATGCTTTTAATTAATATTACAGCTCTGTAATTAGGTCACTACGGGTTTGCACTCTCCCTTGCAGCATCTGAGTCAGATTGCTGTTTCACTTACTCCTCTCATACAATGTGCTGTTTCGTCATCAGAGCCAGTGTTTATCCTGTTTTATTGCTTCTTGTATATTTTCTGCAGTGACATGATTGTCGACTCGTCTCACTAATTTTGCAGCATCCTTGTCAGATTACTGACTCACTTCACCATGCTTATATACCGTGCTGTTGTGGCACCTGAGCCAGGCTGTTGATTCGTTTCACTGTATTTATATTCTCTGCTGTTGTGGCACCCGAGCCAGGCTATTGATTCGTTTCACTACATTTGTGTACTCTGCTATTGTGGCAAGTGAGCCAGGCTGTTGATTCGTTTCACTACATTTGTATACTCTGTTGTTGTGGCACCCGAGCCAGGCTGTTGATTCATTTCACTGCATTTGTATACTCTGTTGTTGTGGTGTCTGAGCCAGTTTGTTGATTCGTTTCACTAAATTTGTATACTCTGTTGTGGTGTCTGAGCCAGTTTGTTGATTCGTTTCACTAAATTTGTATACTCTGTTGTGGTGTCTGAGCCAGTTTGTTGATTCGTTTCACTGTATTTATATTCTCTACTGTTGTGGCACCCAAGCCAGGTTGTTGATTCGTTTCACTGTATTTATATTCTCTGCTGTTGTGGCACCTGAGCCAGGCTGTTGATTCGTTTCACTACATTTGTATACTCTGTTGTTGTGGTGTCTGAGCCAGGCTGTTGATTCATTTCAGTACATTCGTATACTCTGCTGTTGTGGAGTTTGAGCCTGGCTGTTGATTCATTTCACTGTAGCTCATCATGGTTGTTGCACCTCTATTCCCTAAACTTATGGCACTTGATTGTGGCATTGTGAGGTGCTAGGTCAAATTGAGTAACTGCTTCCTTAGTACAGTAATCACCTCACTATTGTATACCCAATTCTGGAAACCATGAGACCGCATTCAACATTTATACCATGTGTTGTCACAAAGTTAGAGACAGGCACTCTAAGTGAGGGTGCAGTGCCCCCTCATGGTAACTGATAACGACTTACTCCTGCCACAAACTGATCTACTTCCTCTGTTCTGCAGTCTGTACTGTTGAAAAATCCTGTCACTAGTGTTACCGTTAGTGGTTTGCTGTGGTCATGTATTTCACTTTCCTTGAGATCCTGGAGTTAGAACAATACCTTTCGGGTACTGTGTTATTTTAAAATTATAACTTTTAACATCATTAATTCCAGTTCATTGGACATTACTGATAACTTTTTAAAGGTTTTTAAGATAGGCTTTAAGTTTATTCCACCAAGGAGAAGTGGCATAGAAAGAACCTAGTGGAACTTTGATTGTTTATATGTAACTTACTCTTCCTTGGTGTTTAACAGTGATTTTGCTTTTGAAAGCATTTTTTAGGAAGCATAGTGTATTTAACGTGTCTTTACATCCTCTGTTGGCCTTATTTGAAAAGTTCTGTGAGTATGTTGTCAGGTTAATTTTAAGAGATAAATGGAGCATTCCTTACTTTAATTTATCAAAAGTTGAAGCAGCACTACTTGAAAAATGAACTAGTAGTGGGCAACAGTGTTTAATGAACCCTGATAAATGGGAGGTTTTCATACCTCTCAACTGTCCAGATTTTCACAGAATGTCCAGATTTTTGCCTCATGGACTGTTCCTCATAAAACTTGTGTTTTTCTGATTTTTTGTGGCAAATCATGACAAGCATTTGAGTGTCAGGCATCATATCTTTCAGAAAATACATTGTAACACAAGAGCTTTTATTCTAGCAACTTTCTAAGTTTATAAGAGTAATATTTAAAATCTGTCCCCATTTTTGGGGCTTTGTCTCCCCATTATTGTTGGCTTTGCCCAGATTTTTTGTGCTAAGAGATTGAGAGCTATAGGTTTAGTTATCATGGATGTATGCAGAGCTAGTTCACTTAATAAAGTCAA
The DNA here is from genome assembly GCF_019279795.1 of Protopterus annectens. NCBI lineage: Eukaryota > Metazoa > Chordata > Ceratodontiformes > Protopteridae > Protopterus > Protopterus annectens. The sequence goes on from NC_056733.1 coordinate 908,105,178, forward strand.
CATTGCATATAGGCACAGTGATTTAGTTTTATATGATTTGTTGAAGCAATGTGATATTATTCCAGAACTTTATAATGTTTTGAAACTTGAATAAGCCAAAATTTCTTGCATATTTGGGATTCCCAAAGTAAATAAAAACATAAATGATCCTTCTCTATGCCCCACTGTGGCTGCAGGTGGGTCTAAGACCCAACCCTTAAAAATTTACGTAGATAGGATGTTAAAATGTTTTTGTTCCACATATATATATTTAGTTCTGGATTCTTGGCATGTTTGTTCATTGTTATACCTGAAATTTATTCACCTGAATTATAATTTTTAGCAATCAATGTTATTGACTTGTTTACAGTAATACCTTGTGACCTAGGTTTAGCTTAGTTCAGTGAAGCTTTATTATTTATGGAAAGTTTAACAAGCACAGATATTAAGCGGGTTACATTATTTATGGAATTGGTTTTAAAGAATAATTTTATTTAATTTGAAGGTGAATATTGTTGCCTAAATTAAGGTGTTGCCATGGAGGCATCATGTGCCCCCATTTTTTACATTATAGTTTTTTTGGTTCTGAGAGAAAGATTTTATCTTTAATTCTGTATATGACAGGTTCTGGAAATACTAAGTATGTTTTTTTGGATGACATACATATTTTGGTAAGGGTCATGTACATCTAATAGATGAGTTTATTACATATATTAATTAAAAAAAATGTTTTTTTAATTTTCATGTTACCTATTCAAGAGTAAGTTATTTGGACGTCAGTTTAATATAAGGATAATGAATTTTTACAATCTAATATTTATCGTAAACCAACTTATTCCAGTTCCTTCTATTACTACAACAGCTGTCATCCTTACCATCAGAAGATTACAACAGCTGTCATCCTTACCATCAGAAGATTATAACAGCTGTCATCCTACCCATCAGTAGATTACAACAGCTATCATCCTTACTGTCAGATTACAACAGCTGTCATCCTAACCATCAGAAGATTACAACAGCTGTCATCCTTACCATCAGAAGATTATAACAGCTGTCATCCTACCCGTCAGTAGATTACAACAGCTGTCATCCTTACTGTCAGATTACAACAGCTGCCATCCTTACCATCAGAAAATTATAACAGCTGTCATCTTTACCATCAGCAGATTGAGTAGTACCACCTTCAGATATTCCTTTATAGGTTCATTTACGTCAGGAGGTTTATCAGTTTGGTAGTGCAGACCATCCCTGGCAAAGCACCGTGGTCTTTTGACCATGTCCTCCCAGGCTGTCAAATATTGTACCCCATTGGACTGACACCAGAAGCTAAGCCAATTGCTAAAGTCAATCATTTTCTGCTGGCAATGTGGCATTCTTCTTGGAGAAGGTAGTATGTGGCTCAGTGCTATGCTTATACCTGCATGAGACATATAATCAGTGAGCTTGATCATATCTCACTTCATATAGTCAAAGCAGGTACATCTCAGGTCATTAACACCCACATGCACTATGATAGAGTCATACTGGTACCTGTGGTTCTATGACCCAAGTGTCTGTGTGATGTGATGGATCCTAACCATGGAAAATCAGCTAACTGGGACTCTCTCCTTACTCTGTCTGGTGAGGGGGGATATCAGTGTACCTCACTATAGGATCAACAATGGCCAGGAAATTTGGTTGTGCACTGGTTTGCCTTAAGGGCTTAGCAGTAGAGACATTGGATACAATGTTTATTATGTGTAGCTGTGGGTGGTGTTTTAACACAGTGTAGCAGTAGAGGTATTGAATACAATGTTACTATGTGTAGCTGTGGGTGGTGTTTTAACACAGTGTAGCAGTAGAGGCATTGAATACAATGTTACTATGTGTAGCTGTGGGTGGTGTTTTAACAGAGCATTTATATGGTGATGAGAGGACTTTAAATTTTGTTTTCTGATGAGAGAGGGATTTGGGGGAGAAAAGTAGTAGTTTGTTTTTTTTAGAGTTCAGCATGAGTTGTGAGTTAAACATCCATGTTTCAGTCACTATTAAAGCTTCCTGAGTATTTTTTAGAGGTTGTCAGATGTACAAATAAGTGTGGAGTCATCTCCATGCTATATTAGGGAGGCCTGTTGTGTGGATGTGTGCAGGGTGTTGGTGAGAATGGTAAAGAGGAGGGGACCAAGGATAGAGCCTTGCAGTACACTTGTGGTGACCAGGAGGTATGGAGAGGGTGGAGTGCCATTTTACTGATTCCTATTGAACAAGTAGCTTTTGAACCATAGAAAGGTGGGCTGAGAGAAACCTAATAGGGACATTTGAAGGAGAAATTTGCTGTGACAAACTGTGGAAGTCTTTAGACAAGTCTAGAAATAAGGAGGAAACTAGTTTTGTCACAAACCTCTAGCTTTATTGACAGTATCCGTATAGGTCATACATACAGTGTTAGTACTAAGGGAGGGACAGAAGCCATGTTTTGTGGGGGATAGGAGTGTTTCCTGCAGGAGATAGTTTAGCAATTGTTTTTGAATACATTTTTGAAGTATTTTGGAGAAGGGGATAAGACTGCTATAGGTCTAAAGTTAGTAAAGTCTGTCGTATTTCCTCTTTTGTGCAGAGGGATAATGTGTCCCTTTTTCCACAGAGAGGGATTGTGGGATTCCTGGATTGACCTATTTATAAGGATTGAAGCAGGGTAGGCAATGCTATCAGTTGCTGTTTTAAGGTAAATAATAATAATATAATAAGAACATGCTTTCAAATTTTTTGTGTTAGAAATAATAAAAGAAGGAATAAGAGGTGGAGATATAAGAAATAAAACAGAGGCAGTGGAGCAGAAGTGGATTTTATACTTCAGTGCTGATAAACCACCAGGCATTTAATGAAGTTATGTCTCTGAAACCCTTTTTGAGAGCACAACCACTTAGATATTAATATTACCGTATCTTTTAAAGAACTGAAATATATATTATATGAAAGATATGTCATTCTACTTTTGATGTTTTTTATATATATTTTTAGAATTATTTCTTATATAGTGATATAGTTTCTAGATGTATAATGTATTTATGATGTTTTATTTCTATATTATGTGTTATATTGTGCTTTCTTATTATGTTGAGTGAATATGCACTTGTTATTGGTTGGAATAGAATGCAAGTAGATTGACTGGATAATCACAGCTTTAAATTATTTGATCCTTAACAGCGTAGTATTCTGAGGAAGTGATTTGGATATCACAAAAGTGCTTACTTTTGTTTTCGTTGTAATAAAGTGTTTTTTATATACAGCTGTGTTGGTTCGGCACTGTGTTTATTATTTTTACAGTGATATATAAGTACTAGGAGCCAAACTTTTAACCAGTCACTTGATATTTTTTGTCATTGTCATTGCTGTTTTAAGGTACTCAGGCACTGCGGTGGTGGTGCTGCGGTAGTGCTGTCACCTCACAGTAAGACGTTGTCCTGTTCGATTCTCAGCTAAAGCGTCTTCTGTGTGGAGACATACGTGAATGGGCGTACCTTCATTGAAGGTTGTGCGTCAGAGCTGGCAACTCGGCAAGTAAAAATCTACTGCCAATCATTAGCGGACCGGAGTTCTGCTGTGGCGACCCCTAACCAGGAAAAAGCCGAAAGACACAAGAAGACACAACAACTTGGAAGGTCAACAGCTGAAATAAGGCATGGTTTGAGTTTAAGAGTAATTTTATATAGGATGCGGGCACAGATTTGAAGATGAAAGTGGATGTGATCATATGTCTATCTATGAAATAAGAGTTGAATTGTATTGTGGTTTCAAGTAATGAGTTATTGAGAGAAGGATTTCTTTAACTGCCGTACAGAACTTTTTATGATTGCATTTACTATTATTTTAAAAGTTACTACAGTATAGTTTTTTGTCTTCGTTAGTTTGCTTCTTAGTACAATTGCACAACATTCTGAAGTTTTACTATAGTATAGTTTTTTGTCTTCGTTAGTTTGCTTCTTAGTACAATTGCACAACATTCTGAAGTTTTAGTATAGTATAGTTTTTTGTCTTCGTTAGTTTGCTTTTTAGTACAATTGCACAACATTCTGAAGTTTTACTACAGTATAGTTTTTTGTCTTCTTTAGTTTGCTTCTTAGTACAATTGCACAACATTCTGAAGTTTTACTACAGTATAGTTTTTTGTCTTCGTTAGTTTGCTTCTTAGTACAATTTCACAACATTCTGAAGTTTTACTACAGTATAGTTTTTTGTCTTCGTTAGTTTGCTTCTTAGTACAATTGCACCACATTCTGAAGTTTTACTACAGTATAGTTTTTTGTCTTCTTTAGTTTGCTTCTTAGTACAATTGCACAACATTCTGAAGTTTTACTACAGTATAGTTTTTTGTCTTCGTTAGTTTGCTTCTTAGTACAATTGCACAACATTCTGAAGTTTTGCTACAGTATAGTTTTTTGTCTTCTTTAGTTTGCTTCTTAGTACAATTGCACAACATTCTGAAGTTTTACTACAGTATAGTTTTTTGTCTTCGTTAGTTTGCTTCTTAGTACAATTGCACAACATTTTGAAGTTTTACTACAGTATAGTTTTTTGTCTTTGTTAGTTTCCTTTTTGGTACAATTGCACAACATTCTGAAGTACTACAGTATAGTTTTTTGTCTTCGTTAGTTTGCTTCTTAGTACAATTGCACAACATTCTGAAGTTTTACTACAGTATAGTTTTTTGTCTTCGTTAGTTTGCTTCTTGGTACAATTGCACAACATTCTGAAGTTTTACTACAGTATAGTTTTTTGTCTTCGTTAGTTTGCTTCTTAGTACAATTGCACAACATTCTGAAGTTTTACTACAGTATAGTTTTTTTTGTCTTCGTTAGTTTGCTTCTTAGTACAACTGCACAACATTCTGAAGTTTTACTACAGTATAGTTTTTTGTCTTCGTTAGTTTCCTTTTTGGTACAATTGCACAACATTCTGAAGTTTTACTACAGTATAGTTTTTTGTCTTTGTTAGTTTGCTTCTTAGTACAATTGCACAACATTCTGAAGTTTTACTACAGTATAGTTTTTTGTCTTCGTTAGTTTGCTTCTTAGTACAATTGCACAACATTCTGAAGTTTTACTACGGTATAGTTTTTTGTCTTCGTTAGTTTGCTTCTTAGTACAATTGCACAACATTCTGAAGTTTTACTACAGTATAGTTTTTTGTCTTTGTTAGTTTTCTTTTTGGTACAATTGCACAACATTCTGAAGTTTTACTACAGTATAGTTTTTTGTCTTCGTTAGTTTGCTTCTTAGTACAATTGCACAACATTCTGAAGTTTTACTACAGTATTGTTTTTTGTCTTCGTTAGTTTCCTTTTTGGTACAATTGCACAACATTCTGAAGTTTTACTATAGTATAGTTTTTTGTCTTCGTTAGTTTGCTTCGTAGTACAATTGCACAACATTCTGAAGTTTTCAAGATATTGTGGTGTTTGATATTTTTGCCGTTTTTTTCATTGTCTTTCTCTGTCCCGTATTAACATTCACATCACTGAGTAATATTTTTTCTTGTGAAATTGTTATGGATATCCAGTTCAGCTGTATTGTTGCCAGGAGGGATGTAAAGGACAGTAATACATATTTGTTGATAGTTATTTAATTTCAGGAAAGTAATAAGAAGCTGTGCTGAATTGAATTTGGTATTGGTTTGCTGTAAGGGGAAATGTGGTAGTTGTTGGGAAATATTAAAGAAAGTCTCAGCAAAGATGTTTGTGAGTTGGCCATCGAGGCAGAACTCCTGCAGTATTGGGTCAGATGTAGTGACCACGGCCTATTGTACAAAGACAAAAGTCTCAGTGAAAACATTTGGGAGCTGGCCTTTGTAGCAGAGCTCGTGCAGTATCGGGGTCAGATATAGTGACCACAGGCTATTGTACAAAGACAAAAATCTCAGTGAAAACATTTGGGATCTGTAGCAGAGCTCATGCAGTATCGGGGTCAGATATAGTGACCACAGGCTATTGTACAAAGACAAAAGTCTCAGTGAAAACATTTGGGAGTTGGCCCTCGTGGTAGAGCTTATGCAGTATTGGGGTCGGATGTAGTGACCACAGGGTCTGCACTGCGAAGAAAGTTGGCAACTGTGATTTTGGAATCTATCTGTGCAAACATGTGACTAAACTTGAAAAACTCCATTGATTGCTTAGAAAAAAGATATAAGGCATGGCATTCATGCTGTCTGCAGACCACTTTAATGTATCTTTCTTCTCAGTTTTGTACAGACTTTTAAGGAGTGACCTCTGTCTTGCCTGCAAAGCCTCAAATGATCCAGTCATGTATGACCTCTTATATGTTCACAAAAACAAATTATACTATGAAAAAGTGTTCAAATGAACTACATTTTCACCTTAACACAAACAGAACATCTCTCAAACAATTCCTGTCTTCTGGAACAGACTTCCTTTTATATTAAGCAAAGTAGCTCCTTGACCCTTTTCAAACACAACCTAAGTGAGTACATGGGAAAATTTAAACCCCTGTGTCTCTCATATAAAGGAAGAGTCAGTAGTGAAATTTACTCCTAATAAAGGGGAGCAATTAGTGGGACTTTAAGTGGCTAGACTACAAATAATCTATCTGATCAACAGCCTTTTATAAACCTATGAAGCTGGAAACAAACAACTATGGCAATAACACAGTGCTTTTCCCCATGGTCAGTAGTTGTCCCACTTCTATTGCCACTGTTTAGCAATGATATCCCTTGGGACCTTTCTAATCTCAACTGCCTACTCTATGTAGATGAGATTGTCTACACTAGTGTAGGAACCCTGAACCAGAAACTGATCTCCAGATTACAAAATGTCTTTGGAAATATATACAATCTAGTGCTATCTAATAGATGTTTCCTTACTACAAAGAAGTTAACTGTATGCTTTTTGGCAGCAAATGTACCACTTCCTAGTCATTGTCCAACAGAAATACATCAGGATAATACTAGTTTAGTCTCCAACATTCTTTCCTCATGTTAAGAGTCAGTCACAAAACGTGCTTATCCAACTCAAGGATGCCTGCAAAACTTCACATCTTCTAACAAGGCCAGAGAGGCTATAGCCATAAATAGCTCACCGTATAGCCTAGAATATTCCATACCTATCATATTGCCCTGTGAGCCTCCCATAATTTACATATCCTACAAAAGACAGAAAATAAAGTTCTAAGATGTATCCATCATTGTCCATGAGTACCATTATCTAGATGTTAAAAAGTTTGACTGACTCCCAGTACAAGCAAGGGAACCTTCCTTTTTACCATCTCAACATACAATTAATTATAATCTCCATAAGAAAATCTATTACACTTTCCAAATACCTAATTAAAAGACATAGAGGAGCTCTCTGATTATGTAGCCCAAGCAGGTATGACCCTGACCTTGAGCAGTATCCTACCTTCACCAAGAATGATGCCACAATACAGAGATAAGATGATCAGCTTTAATAATTGGCTTAAACTCTGGTGTCATTCAAAGGGGATCCAATGTCTGTCTGCCTGGGATGACATGCTGGACAAGCCACGCTGCTTCGCAAGGGACAGCTTGCACCTGTCACCCCTAGGCTTCCGGATATTGGCAAAGGCTCTTGCCACCCCCATAGTGCCTTTTTTAGGCAAGGCTCAAATTCTAAACCTACCACCCTAGAACACAAAAAAGTAAAAAAACTAAGGGTAATGCTGCTCAATGCCAGAAGTCTCAACCTCAAGATGCACGCACTCAAGGCCCTTCTCAGTATGGAGAACATCGATGTCTGTGCTGTGACTGAAACCTGGTTCAAGGCTCCTGAGAGCACCCCAGCACTATCAGGTTTTACCTCATATCATGCGTTCTGGCCCCAAAATCCAGACACCACCAAGAAAGGAGGGGGGTGTCCATATTCATCAAGGACACCCACACCTCAAGGTTGGTGGCAACGCACGATGCATCGGAGACCATCCAGGTGCAATTAACCATAGGCAAGACTGCTCTGCAATTTGTAGCATGTTACAGGCCACCCTCTCAAACTCAGGAACCTCACATAGCTTTCCTGAAAACACTGGAGGGGATAAATGTATCTCCAAATACCATCATACTAGGTGACTTCAACTACCCGAATATAGACTGGGAGCACTACTCTAGCCCCAACACTCTAGCCCAAAGGTTCCTAGAGTTCATAAACTCAAATGCCATGGAACAACTAGTCACCATCCCCACAAGAGGTGAAAACATACTTGATCTCATCATCATGAACATGGGGTCACAATGTTCAACACCGGAAGTATACCCCTCACTGGTGAGATCAGATCATAAACTAATCTCACTGGAAGTCCACATCCCGCCCCCGCCTGAGATAAAAAAGACCACAGTGAAGAACTTCTCAAAAGCAGACTTCACACTTCTGAAGACTAGTGTGGTCTCTTTTAAGGCCCCCGAGCCTGCGGAAACCATTACTTAAGCCGCTGAATCACTTACAAATGCCTTCTACCAGCACCTACAGGACTGCATGGATCAGGCAATCCCAAACAAAACAAAGACTCTTTGTACCAAAGGCAAGTGTCCAGTCTGGTGGACCCCAGCCATAAACAAGCTCTACAACAAAAGGAGGAAGCTACTCCAAGATAGAGCAAAATCCCTAAAAGGTAAGACACCTTTGATCATTATAAGTAAAAAACTACGATCTCTCATAAAATCATCCAAGGCAAATTTTGAGAGAAAAATCACTAAGGACTCAAAGGACAATCATAAGGCCTTCTTTAGCTATGTCAGAAACCTGGGTGGAAACTCCCAGATATGCTCAGAATTAGTTCAAAATGATGTAAAAATCACTGAACCTACAGACATTGCCAACATACTGGCTGACAGGTTCAGTGCAAACTCCCCCCCCCCAAAAGGTGAGATATCTATACCAGAGGATTGTAGCCCCCCAAATATCTCTAACGCTCAGGTGAGAACTGCTCTCTCCAAGGCAAAAAACACAGCATCCATGGGACCAGATGGTGTCTCCGGTTGTGTGCTCCACGAACTCAATGAAGAATTAAACCCGCAGTTAGGACAGCTGTTTAATCTTAGCCTCACCTCAGGATACGTACCCAAGGAGTGGTGTACGGCAACTGTGGTCCCACTTCACAAAGGCGGTGCCTCCACCGACCTTGGAAATTACCGTCCCATCAGCTTGACAAGCCTGATCTGCAAAGCTATGGAGAGGATCATAAATGAACTCATAAATAAAGACATAGGGGACTTGCAGACTTTGGATCCAACCCAGTTTGGCTTTGTCAAAGGCAGATCATGCCTTTTAAACTTGGTTGACTTTTTCGAAACAGTCACCAAGGCCATTGATGAGGGAAAGGCAGTCCACACAGCCTACCTCGACCTGGCAAAGGCTTTCGACAGAATACCCCACTCAGGTATCATTGAAAAACTCATCAGCTTAAATGTAAACCCATACGTCACAAGATGGGTAGCAAACTGGCTAAGTGACAGAACCCACAGGGTGAGAGTTGCTGGCGCCATGTAAGACTCAAAGCCTGTCACAAGTGGTGTCCCACAGGGCTCAGTCCTGGGCCCACTCTTGTTCGGCATCTGCGTTTCAGAAGTACAAGCAAACACAGGAGGGTTATGGCTGACAAAATTTGCAGATGACTGCAAACTGGGTGCCATAGTCGAGAACACATCTGACACAGATATCCTTCAGAAGGGTCTCATAGAAACGGATAACTGGTGCCAGAGCCATGGACTAAAGTTAAATGCCAAAAAATGCATAGTCATACCCTTCGGGAAAAACAAGGTTACCCCATGCTACCATATAGGTGGCAATCCACTGAGCACAGAAGAGGTTATCAGGGATCTGGGGACCCAGGTTGACAGTAACCTTTTGTTTGACACTCATGTCGCCAAAGTAGCTAGGAAGACCTTCTACATTGCCCACCTGATCATGAAGGGATTCACATCTAGATCAAGGGAGGTCATCGTCCCCCTGTACTCATCACTCATCAGACCAATGATTGAGTACAATGCCCCATTCGGAATGTATCTCACCCGACACCTGCAGCAACTGGAAAGGCCCCAAAAGTTCCTCACCAAAAGGATAAAGGGTCTCAAAAATATGTCTTATGCTGCCCAACTGAAGGAACTCCAGCTCTATTCAGTCGCTTACCGTCTGCTCAGAGGTGACCTGTGCCTGACATACAAGGCCATGTCCAACCCAGAATTGATGAACATGCTTCACCTCAAAAAATCTAGATCCCTCAGAACTACAAGGGCGGGAGACTTAAACCTTGACACGGTTATTAATAGGACGTGTTGGAGGGACAGATTCATCACCCAGAGACTCCCCATACTGTGGAACAAAATCCCGGTACACGTGAGGCAGAGCACCTCGCTGGCCTTGTTCAAGAGAAATCTTGACCAATGGATGGGAGATTGCAGATATACCCCAGGGATTACCTCAGTGTCACTGCTTGACAGAGGCACAGCAAAATAATGGGCATAGTATCCTTCAAACTAAAGGGGTGGCGAAAGCCACAAAACTCTGGGCTAGGCTTATAAATGCCCTTGGGCAGATAGCCTAGTATGAACCTATGAACCTATGAACCTATGAACCTTCTGGTCAGACCACAATTTACTTTGGGAGTACCAGAAAAGTCATTTATAAAACTAAATCTCACAGCCTTTAATGCTATTCCACACAATATCAGCTGTGCTTCCACAATCCATTCCTTCAGAAATCTACTCTGAAGCATCTCAGAGATGGTTTTCACTGTAGTTTGTATGCTCCATGGGTTCAATCACTGCAGCCTGCAGCATGTACTCACCTTCTGTTGTATGTTTGTACTCGCCAATCAAACACCCCAACAAAGACTGGTTGACTGATTATTTGACTGAGTGATTAACTTGGATTTTGCTGATCAGAATACTTCTGCTGAGCAGAGCACATTTTCAGAGGGGACCCTGGAGAAAACATAAAAGGAAAATAAGTAGATTTAAAATGCGTATGAAATTTTGTAAGATTAATCATGAAATACATACATTACATGTGAATATGCAATGAACCAACCAGATACGGTACATAAAGTAATATCCAGTTTAAACTTAGACATATAAAATGAATAGACAAAGTGCATATCACAACTGGGAATGCTTTTACTTGTGTTTCTGTTTATGGTAGATCAAATAGACCATATGGGTATAAAGAAGAGATAGCACAGAAGATAAAGGGTACATCGAGACAGATCATAATGTACAAATGTACTGATTAACAGGAAGTTAAGTAGATCTTAGAGGGAATTAGATGACAACATATTTATCACAAGTTAAGTAGAAAATTAGTTATATTTGATTTTTTTTAAAGATGAGAAGGTACTGAAAACATGCAACTCTTGTGAGACAGACTTCCAGATTATACCTAAAAAGCAGTTTTCTTATTTAACAGTAGTTTTTATTGGATGATCTTAGGAGTGTATACATTTTGTACATTAAAAGGAGAGATGAATGGGAAGGACATTTGCATTTGTACAGGCTCACCTCAGGCTTTGTCCCTACTGAATGGTGCACTGCTACAGTCATCCCTCTCCACGAAGGAGGAGCGATTACAGACTCTTGGAACTATCGCCCCATTAGCCTGATGAGTCTGATATGCAAAGCTATGGAACACATCATCATGGACCTAATAAACAAAGATATAGGGAATCTCCAAACTCTGGAGCCTACACAGTTTGGTTTTGTGAAGGGTAGATCATGCCTGCTCAACCTCGTCGACTTCTTTGAGTCAGTCACCAGAGCTGTGGATGAAGGCAAGGTAGTTCATACAGCCTACCTTGATCTAGCCAAGGCCTTTGATACCATTCCCCACTCAGGAATCATAGAAAAACTCACTAAGCTAGGCATCAACTCATATATCACTAGATGGGTTGTAAACTGGCTCACAGATAGAACCCACAGTGTGAAAGTAGCTGACTCCAAGTCAGACTGCCATCCAGTCATAAGTGGAGTCCCACAGGGTTTAGTCCTGGGTCCTCTCCTGTTTGGCATCTACTTCTCTGAAGTCCAGGCCAACATGAAGGGACTCTGGCTGACAAAGTTTGCAGATGATTGCAAGTTAGGAGCTATTATTAACTCCCCAAGTGATGTTGACATCCTACCGAAAGGCCTCACTGAGACCAATGACTGGTGTCAGAATCATGGCCTTAAGCTCAATGTAAAAAAAAATGTGTCGTCATCCCCTTTGGGAAAACCGGTTCCCATGAATTACCACATCGATGGTAGTCCACTGAACACAGAAGGCATTATAAGAGATCTGGGAACACAGGTTGACAGCAACCTCTCTTTTGACCATCACATTGCCACTGTGGTCAGAAAGTCCTGCTATGTGGCACATCTCATTACTAAGGGTTTTGTATCCAGGAAGAAAGAGGTCATTGTCTCCCTCTACTCTTCCCTAATTAGGCCAGTCATTGAGTACAATGCCCCATTTGGCATGTACCTCACTAGACACCTGCAACAAATAAAGAGGCTGCAAAAGTACCTCACAAAGAGAATCCTAGGCCTTAAAACACTTGTTTTATATGGACAGAATCAAAAAATGTCAACTATTCTCTGTCTCATATCTCCTACTTAGAGGTGATCTCTGGTTGACTTACAAAGCCATGTCTGACCCACCTCTGTTAGAAATGCTACATCTAAAGAAATCCCAATCCCTCTACACCACATGGTCCAGAGATCTCGACCTCATTACCACAATCAACAGAACATGCTGGAGGGACAGGTTCATAACTGTGCCTATGCTCTGGAATAGACTTCCCATACATGTTAAGCAGAGCACCTCACTGGCCCGCTTCAAGAGAAATCTTGATGAGTGGGTGGGAAATAGAAAATTCATCCCTGGGATCACTCCAGTGGCTCTACTCAACAGAGGCACTGGGAACTAAGGCTGGGTGCTATGATGCCAGGGTAATCCTATGGGCTAGGCTTGTAAAGGCTCCAGGGCCATTAGCCTAGTACACACCTATGAACCTAAAATGTAAGAGGAATGTTTGTGAATGACATCAAAGCTAGCCTGATGAGTATGTTACATTTGTCTAGAGGATTTCCAGCATTTTTTAGTAATAAATAGATTCTAATTTATGAAAAGCTGTTTTATTGAGAATTTCCAAGGTTGCTGACCTGTAAAATAACTTAGGAAGAAGTAAGGCTTTATGCAGTTTTACTTTTGTGGATGAGGTTAGGCAGTTTTTTTATTAATATAGGGCTCCAAACTTTTTGTTTGTTTCTACTACAGAACTGTTGACATAAACGAAGACGTATCTGTTGCTGCCAAGAGTAATGTAGGGATGTTTGTGCCGGTCAACAATTCTGATAGCAGAATTATTTATAGAAATGGCACTTAGACTGGGTTTGCTGTCCTTTGAGAGTACTGCTAGTGTGTGACTGCATTTTGGTTTGGATGCCTTCCATTACTTTTTGTTTGCTTGTTTATTTTTATTATTATTTTTTTTATTTTCCTCTTATTATATTACAGTTTGTGTTATTTTAAAATATGTGTTATCTAAACTTTTTTTCTTCAAGTTTTAAAAAGTTCTTGGCTAGGGTCCATACCTCTTAACTGTATGGATTTCTGCCTCATATTTTTGTCTGCTCTTTATAAAATTTCTGGTTTTCTGGCAAATCATTGAGGACCAAAGTCACTTAATAATGACCGACATTTGAGTTTCAGATATCATATCCTTCAGAAAATGCACAGAAATACAGAACCTGTTATTATAGCAGCTTTCTAAGTTTATAAGAACAACATTTAAAATGTGTCCCTATTTTTGAGCCTTTGCCCCCCTTAAATCCCATGGTTGCACTATTATATTCATCCCAGGAAAACTTGGCTGGTTAATCTCCTAACTTCAACAGCATATAAAGTCATACTCACTGCTTCTCTCTCCATTCTATACTATATATCTAGTATCTAATACCCCCTTCTGCTGCTATTGACACTTCTGCTATACCTCTCATTATTCTACAAGTGATACTGTCTTCACTGCTAATTATTTCCCCCCGTACTTGTATATAGTATGTCCATTGTTTTGACAGGACTACATTTACCTCACTATAACACCTGCATTATGCATTGACTATAACACCTATATCATGCATTGACTATAGCAACTGTATTATGCATTGACTATAACACAGGTATTATACATTATGTACTCCTAGTCCTACGTCTTTTTATACCTTCTTGTAAATATGTCTATATTTTTTTACATTGATATTGTTATTTCAGTATACTATATGATTTAGTTATACCTTTAAGTTCATAGGTGTTCATAGGTTAATAGGTATGTATTGAGTAATTTATCTATGAGAATCTTTAGAATCTTTAGAAGCCTAGCCATACATTCCCATGAAGTTTTTAGCCATATATTTTAAGTACAAATAACTCAGAGATGAGCAAAACATGTACATGTTGCCCTTACCCATGTGAGACAAGGGTGCATAAACAGGGGTGAATTTGCAGTTACCCATCCACGTGTCCAGATTACATTTTAACAGAGCATGCAAAGTACGTTGCTTTATGTGGAGAGGAATGCAATTGCATAGACAAGGCATTCTCTGTAATGCACATCTGTCCCACCAGCATGTTCCATTTATGTTGTAAAAGAGATTTAGATCTCTTGAGTGGTGTTATCCCCCTACTGGACTTGTGAATATGCAGTAGGTCTGACAGGATTGTACATTAATGTTGTTGCTATGTATGTTACCCAGGCTGAGCCTAGAGATGGACAGATTTGATCAGTGCCCCAGTAAACAAAAATTAAACAATCAATAAATAGTTCTAGTTTAGACCTTCTGTCATTTCTCAACTCTGTATCTGGTTACCTGTACAGCACAGAAACTACTCAGTTTCCCCTTTCAGCTGTTTGATCTCAGGGCCAGCACCTTAATTACCAAAATTTACTTCTGTTCATTGAGTACTTCCTGTGCATCTCCTTTTGTAAGGTGAGTACTTCCTGTGCATCTCCTTCTGTAAGGTGAGTACTTCCTGTGCATCTCCTTCTGTAAGGTGAGTACTTCCTGTGCATCTCCTTCTGTAAGGTGAGTACTTCCTGTGCATCTCCTTCTGTAAGGTGAGTACTTCCTGTGCAGCACACCTTATCCCATCACTGACAAGCACTGTGAGTTCCATATGCACAGCCACCTTGTACTACACATAACCAATTACTATTACATAAGACTCATTATCACCTATGAGCCATAATACCACTAATAGCTGAAGTATCAGATTGTCTATCACTCTGACTGCACCACATCTAGCTTAGGTCTATATCAGTGCCACACCTACAGTGTCAGTATCTCAATGTATCTGCATCATAAACTGCTTTGCAAATGCAATGTCACAGCCTCAGGGTATCAGTACTATAAAAGTAATTACAACTACAGTGTGATAGCCTCACTGTATCAATACTATAAACTTAAATACACCTGCAGTGTCACAGCCTCACTGTATGAGTACTATAAACTAAATTACACATGCAGTGTCACAGCCTTAGTGTATCAATACTATAAACTTAATTACATCTGAGGTATCAAAGCCTCAGTTATCAGTACTATAAACTTTACGCCTGCAGTGTCACAGCCTCAGTGTATCAGAACTATAAACTTAATTACACCTGCAGTGTCACAACCTTAGTGTGTCAGTACTATAAACTTAATTACACCTGAAGTGTCACAGCCTCACTGCATCAATGCTATAAACAAAAATACACCTGCAGTGTCACAGCCTCACTGTATGAGTACTATAAACATAATTACAACTGCAGTGTTATAGCCTCAGTGTATCATTGCTATAAACTTAATTACACCTGCAGTGTAACAGCCTCAGTTACCAGTACTATAAACATAATTACACCTGCAGTGTCACAGCCTCAGTGTATCCATACTATAAATGTAATTACACCTGCAGTGTCAAAGCCTCACTGTATCAGTACTATAAACTTAATTACACCTGCTGTGTTACAGCCTCACTGTATCAGTACTATAAATGTAATTACACCTGCAGTGTCAAAGCCTCACTGTATCAGTATTATAAAGGTAAATACACCTGCAGTGTCACAGCCTCACTGTATCAGTACTATAAACTTAATTACACCTGCAATGTTATAACCTCACTGTATCAACACTATAAAGTTAAATACACCTGCAGTGTTACAGCCTCGGTGTATCATTACTATAAACTTAATTACACCTGCAGTGTTACAGCCTCACTGTATCAGTAGTAGAAATGTAATTACAAATGCAGTGTCACAGCCTCAGTGTATCAGTACTATAAACTTAATTACACCTGCAGTGTGACAGCCTCACTGTATCAGTACTATAAATGTAATTACACCTGCAGTGTCACAGCCTCACTGTATCAGTACTATAAACTTAAAGGCACCTGCAGTGTCACAACCTCACAGTATGAGTACTATAAACTTAATTACACCTGCAGTGTCACAGCCTCAATATATCATTACTATAAACTTAATTACACCTGCAGTGTCACAGCCTCAGTGTATCAGTACTATAAGCTTAATTACAACTGCAGTGTCACAGCCTCAGTGTATCAGTACTATAAACTTAATTACAACTGCAGTGTCACAGCCTCAGTGTATCAGTACTATAAACATAATTACACATGCAGTGTCACAACCTCACTGCATCAGTACTATAAATGTAATTTCACTTGCAGTGTCATAGCCTCAGTGTATCAGTACTATAAACTTAATTACACCTGCAGTGTAACACCCTCAGTGTATCAGTACTATAAACTTAATTACACCTGCAGTGTTACAGCCTCACTGAATCAATACTATAAACTAAAATACACCTGCAGTGTCACAGCCTCACTGTATGAGTACTATAAACTTAATTAAACCTGCAGTGTCATAGCCTCTCTGTATCAGCACTATAAAGTTAAATACACCTGCAGAGTTACAACCTCAGTGTTTCATTCCTATAAACTTAATTACACCTACAGTGTTACAGCCTCAGTGTATCAGTACTACAAATGTAATTACATCTGCAGTGTCACAGCCTCAGTGTATCAGTACTATAAACTTAAATGCACCTGCAGTTTCACAGCCTCACTGTATGAATACTATAAACTTAATTACACCTGCAGTGTCATAGCCTCAGTACTATAAACTTAATTACATCTGCAGTGTCAAGCCTCACTTCATCAGTACTATAAACATATTTATACCTGCAGTGTCATAGCCTCAGTGTATAAGAGATATAAACTTAATTTCACCTGCAGTGTCACAGCTTTGTGTATCAGTACTATAAACTTAATAACACCTGTAGTGTCACAGCCTCAGTATATCATTACTATAAGCATATTTATGCCTGCAGTGTCATAGCCTCAGTATATAAGAGATATAAACTAAATTACATGTGCAGTGTCATAGCCTCAGTGTATCAGTACTATAAAATTAATTACACCTGCAGTGTGACAGCCTCACTGTATCAGTGCTATAAGCTTAATTACACCTGCAGTTTTATAGCCTCAGTGCATGATTACTGTAAACTTAATTGCACCTGCAGTGTCATGGCCTCACTTTATAAGTACTATAAAATTAATTGCACCTATAGTGCCAAAGCCTGTGTGTATTGGTACTGTAAAATTAAAACACCTGCAGTGTAACAGCCTCAGTGTATCATAACTATAAATTTAATTACACCTGCAGTGTCACAGCCTCAGTTATCAGTACTATAAACTTAATTACACCTGCAGTGTCACAGCCTCAGTGTATCAGTACTATAAACTTAATTACACCTGTAGTGTCACTGCCTCACTGTATCAGTACTATAAACTTAATTACACCTGCAGTGTCACAACCTCAGTGTATCAGTACTATAAACTTAATTACACCAGCAGTGTTACAGACTCACTGTATCAGTACTATAAACATAAATACACCTGCAGTGTCACAGCCTCAGTGTATCATAACTATAAACTTAATTACACCTGCAGTGTCACAGCCTCAGTGTATCATTACTATAAAGGTAATTACACCTGCAGTGTCACAGCCTTAGTTATCAGTACTATAAACTTAATTTCACCTGCAGTGTCATAGCCTCAGTGTATCAGTACTATAAACTTAATTACACCTGCAGTGTCACAACCTCAGTGTATCAGTACTATAAACTTAATTACACCTGCAGCATTATAGCCTCATTGTATCATTACTATAAACTAAAATACCTGCAGTGTCAAAGCCTCACTATATGAGTACTATAAAATTAATTACACCTGCAGTGTCACAGCCTCAGTGTATCAGTACTATAAACTTAATTATACCTGCAGTGTAACAGCCTCACTATATCAGTACTATAAACTTAATTACACCTGCAGTGTCATAGTTTCAGTGTATCAGTACTATAAACTTAATTACACCTGCAGTGTCACCTCAGTGTATCAATACAACAAACTTAATTACACCTGCAGTGTTTCAGCCTCACTTTATCAGTACTATGAATGTAATTACACCTGCAGTGTCACAGCCTCACTGTATCAATGCAACAAACTTAAATGCACCTGCAGTGTCCCAGCCTCGCTGTATGAGTAGTATAAATTTAATTGCACGTGCAGTGTCACAGCCTCAGTGTATCATTACTATAAATTTAATTTCACCTGCAGTGCCACAGCCTCAGTTATCAGCACTATAAACTTAATTACACCTGCAGTGTCACAGTCTCAGTGTATCAGTACTATAAACTTAAATAGACCTGCAGTGTCATAGCCTCACTGTATCAGTACTATAAACACAATTACACCTGGAGTGTCACTGCCTCACTGTATCAATACTATAAACTAAAATATACCTGCAGTGTCACAGTTTCACTGTATGAGTACTATAAACATAATTACACCTGCAGTGTCACAGCCTCAGTGTATCATTACTATAAACTTAATCACACCTGCAGTGTCACAGCCTCAGTTATCATTAGTATAAACTTAATTAGACCTGTACTGTCATAGCCTCAGTGTCTCAGTATTATAAACTTAATTACACCTGCAGTTTTATAGCCTCAGTGAATGAGTACTGTAAACTTAATTACACCTGCAGTGTCACAGCTTCACTGTATCAATACTATAAACTTAAATACATCTGCAGTGTCACAGCCTCACTGTATGACTATGATACACTTATTTACACCTGCAGTGTCACAGCCTTACTGTATCAGTAATATAAACTGAAATACATCTGCAGTGTCACAGCCTCACTGTATGAGTACGATAAACTTAATTACACCTGCAGTGTGACAGCGTCAGTTTATCACTACTATAAACTTAATTACACCTGCAGTGTCACAGCCTCAGTGTATCAGTACTATAAACTTAATTACAACTGCAGTGTCACAGCCTCAGTGTATCAGTACTATAAACTTAATTACAACTGCAGTGTCACAGCCTCAGTGTATCAGTACTATAAACATAATTACACATGCAGTGTCACAACCTCACTGCATCAGTACTATAAACGTAATTTCACTTGCAGTGTCATAGCCTCAGTGTATCAGTACTATAAACTTAATTACACCTGCAGTGTAACACCCTCAGTGTATCAGTACTATAAACTTAATTACACCTGCAGTGTTACAGCCTCACTGAATCAATACTATAAACTAAAATACACCTGCAGTGTCACAGCCTCACTGTATGAGTACTATAAACTTAATTAAACCTGCAGTGTCATAGCCTCTCTGTATCAGCACTATAAAGTTAAATACACCTGCAGAGTTACAACCTCAATGTTTCATTCCTATAAACTTAATTACACCTACAGTGTTACAGCCTCAGTGTATCAGTACTACAAATGTAATTACATCTGCAGTGTCACAGCCTCAGTGTATCAGTACTATAAACTTAAATGCACCTGCAGTTTCACAGCCTCACTGTATGCTATAAACTTAATTACACCTGCAGTGTCACAGCCTCAGTACTATAAACTTAATTACATCTGCAGTGTCAAGCCTCACTTCATCAGTACTATAAACATATTTATACCTGCAGTGTCATAGCCTCAGTGTATAAGAGATATAAACTTAATTTCACCTGCAGTGTCACAGCTTCGTGTATCAGTACTATAAACTTAATAACACCTGTAGTGTCACAGCCTCAGTATATCATTACTATAAGCATATTTATGCCTGCAGTGTCATAGCCTCAATATATAAGAGATATAAACTAAATTACATGTGCAGTGTCATAGCCTCGGTGTATCAGTACTATAAAATTAATTACACCTGCAGTGTGACAGCCTCACTGTATCAGTGCTATAAGCTTAATTACACCTGCAGTTTTATAGCCTCAGTGCATGATTACTGTAAACTTAATTGCACCTGCAGTGTCATGGCCTCACTTTATAAGTACTATAAAATTAATTGCACCTATAGTGCCAAAGCCTGTGTGTATTGGTACTGTAAAATTAAAACACCTGCAGTGTAACAGCCTCAGTGTATCATAACTATAAATTTAATTACACCTGCAGTGTCACAGCCTCAGTTATCAGTACTATAAACTTAATTACACCTGCAGTGTCACAGCCTCAGTGTATCAGTACTATAAACTTAATTACACCTGCAGTGTCACGGCCTCACTGTATCAGTACTATAAACTTAATTACACCTGCAGTGTCACAACCTCAGTGTATCAGTACTATAAACTTAATTACACCCGCAGTGTTACAGACTCACTGTATCAATACTATAAACATAAATACACCTGCAGTGTCACAGCCTCAGTGTATCATAACTATAAACTTAATTACACCTGCAGTGTCACAGCCTCAGTGTATCATTACTATAAAGGTAATTACACCTGCAGTGTCACAGCCTTAGTTATCAGTACTATAAACTTAATTTCACCTGCAGTGTCATAGCCTCAGTGTATCAGTACTATAAACTTAATTACACCTGCAGTGTCACAACCTCAGTGTATCAGTACTATAAACTTAATTACACCTGCAGCATTATAGCCTCATTGTATCATTACTATAAACTAAAATACCTGCAGTGTCACAGCCTCACTATATGAGTACTATAAAATTAATTACACCTGCAGTGTCACAGCCTCAGTGTATCAGTACTATAAACTTAATTATACCTGCAGTGTAACAGCCTCACTATATCAGTACTATAAACTTAATTACACCTGCAGTGTCATAGTTTCAGTGTATCAGTACTATAAACTTAATTACACCTGCAGTGTCACCTCAGTGTATCAGTACAACAAACTTAATTACACCTGCAGTGTTTCAGCCTCACTTTATCAGTACTATGAATGTAATTGCACCTGCAGTGTCACAGCTTCACTGTATCAATGCAATAAACTTAAATACACCTGCAGTGTCCCAGCCTCGCTGTATGAGTAGTATAAATTTAATTGCACGTGCAGTGTCACAGCCTCAGTGTATCATTACTATAAATTTAATTTCACCTGCAGTGCCACAGCCTCAGTTATCAGCACTATAAACTTAATTACACCTGCAGTGTCACAGTCTCAGTGTATCAGTACTATAAACTTAAATAGACCTGCAGTGTCATAGCCTCACTGTATCAGTACTATAAACACAATTACACCTGGAGTGTCACTGCCTCACTGTATCAATACTATAAACTAAAATATACCTGCAGTGTCACAGTCTCACTGTATGAGTACTATAAACATAATTACACCTGCAGTGTCACAGCCTCAGTGTATCATTACTATAAACTTAATCACACCTGCAGTGTCACAGCCTCAGTTATCATTAGTATAAACTTAATTAGACCTGTACTGTCATAGCCTCAGTGTCTCAGTATTATAAACTTAATTACACCTGCAGTTTTATAGCCTCAGTGAATGAGTACTGTAAACTTAATTACACCTGCAGTGTCACAGCTTCACTGTATCAATACTATAAACTTAAATACATCTGCAGTGTCACAGCCTCACTGTATGAGTATGATACACTTATTTACACCTGCAGTGTCACAGCCTTACTGTATCAGTAATATAAACTGAAATACATCTGCAGTGTCACAGCCTCACTGTATGAGTACGATAAACTTAATTACACCTGCAGTGTGACAGCATCAGTTTATCACTACTATAAACTTAATTACACCTGCAGTGTCACAGCCTGAGTGTATCAGTACTATAAACTTAATTACACCTGCAGTGTCACCGCCTCACTGTATCAGTACTATAATCTTAATTACAGCTGTAGTGTTAAGATTATAGTACTGTATCAGTACTATAATCTTGATTACAGCTGTAGTATTACAGCCTCAGTGTATCAGTACTATAAATGTAATTACACCTGCAATGTCTCAGCCTCACTGTATCAGTAATATAAACTTAAATACACCTGCAGTGTCTCAGACTCACTGTATCAGTACTATAAACTTAATTATAGCTGCAGTGTCACAGCTCTGTGTATTAGTACTATAAACTTAAACCAAACGACTGTAAAACCCCAAACAGGAAGAAAGAAGAAATCCACAGTTCACAAAAACAAGTCCACAAGTTTATTTGTAAGCGCTTTCATGCACCCACAATACGTGCACTTATTGAGGGTGCATGAAAGCGCTTACAAATAAATCTGTGGACTTGTTTTTGTGAACTGTGGATTTCTTCTTTCTTCCTGTTTGGGGTTCTACAGTACTATATACTTAATTACACCTGCAGTGTCAAGGCCTCATATAAACTAAAATATACCTGCAGTGTCACAGTCTCACTGTATGAGTACTATAAACATATCAGTATCAGTAGTATAAACTTAATTACACCTGCAGTGTTACAGCCTCACTGTATCAGTGCTAAAAGCTTAATTACACCTGCAGTTTTATAGCCTGAGTGAATGAGTACTGTAAACTTAATTACACCTGCAGTGTCATAGCCGCACTGTTGAAGTACTATAAACATAATTATAGCTGCAGTGTCACGGCCTCACTTTATCAGTACTATAAACTTAATTACACCTGTAGTGCCAAAGTCTCTCTGTATCAGTACTATAAACTTAATACACCTGCAGTGTCATAACCTCAGTGATTCAGCAGTATAAAATTAATTTAATTAAATTAATTACACCTGCAGTGTTACAGCCTCAGTGTATCATTATTATAAGCATAATTGCATCTGTAATGTCATACAGTCAATGTATGAATGCTTATAGACTTAACTACACCTGCAGTGTCACAGCCTCACTTTATCTGTCCTATGAATTTAATTACACCTGCAGCATCACAGCCTCAGTGTATCAGGAGTATAAACTTAATTTCACCTGCAATGTCATACCCTCAGTGTAACAGTACTATAAACTTAATTACACCTGCAGTGTCACAGCCTCAGTGTATCAGTACTATAAACTTAATTAAACCTGCAGTGTCACAGACTCAGTGTATGAGTGCTATAAACATAATTACACATGCAGTGTCAAAGCCTCAGTGTATCAGGACTATAAACTTAACTACACCTGCAGTGTCACAGACTCAGTGTATGAGTACTACAAACATAATTACACCTGCAGTGTCACAGCCTCACTGTATCAGTACTGTAAACATAATTACACCTGCAATGTCATAGCCACACTGTATCAGTACTATAAACTTAATTACACCTGCAGTGTCACAGCCTCAGTGTATCATTACTATAAACCTATTAAGACCTGTAGTGTTATAGCCTGAGTGCATCAGTACTATAAAATTAATTACACCTGCAGTTTCACAGCCTGACTGTATGAGTACTATAAACTTAATTACACCTGCAGTGTCACAGCTTCACAGTGTCAGTGCTATAAACTTAATTACACCCACAGTGTTACAGCCTCAGTGTATCATTACTATAAACTTAGTTAGACCTGTAGTGTTATAGCCACAGTCTATCAGTACTATAAACTTAATTACACCTGCAGTGTCATAGCCTCAATGTATGAGTGCTATAAACATAATTATACCTGCAGTGCCACAGACTCATTGTAACAGTACAATGAATTTAATTACACCTGCAGTGTCACAGCCTCAGTGTATTAGAAATAGAAACTTTATTACACCTGCAGGGTCACATCCTCACTGTATCTGTCTTATAAACTTAATTACACAGGCAGGGGCACATCCTCACTGTATCAGTACTTAATTATACCTGCAGTGTCACCACCTCAGTGTAGCAGTATTGCAAGTTTAGTTGCACCTGCAGTGTCACAGCCTCACTGTATCTGTCCTATAAACTTAATTACACCTGCAGTGTCACAGCCTCAGTTTATCAGTACTATAAACTTAATTACACAGTCAGTGTCACAGCCATACTGTATCAGTAGTATGAACTTAATTACACCTGCAGTGTCATAGCCTCAATATATCAGTACTATAAACTTAATAATATCTGCAGTGTCACAGCCCCTGTGTATCAGTACTATAAACTTAATAATATCTGCAGTCACAGCCCCTGTGTATCAGTACTATAAACTTATTTACACCTGCAGTGTCATAGCCTCACTGTATGAGTACTATAAACTTAATTATATCTGCAGTGTCACAGCCTCACTGTATTAGTATTATAAACTTAATTACAAATGCAGTGTCACAGTCTCAGTGCTTCATTACTATAAACTGAATTACATGTGAAGTGTTACAGCCTCAGTGTAAAAGTGCTGTAAACTTAATTAAACCTACAGTGTCATAGCCTCACTGTATCAGTAATATAAACTTAGTTACACCTGCAGTGACTCAACTTTTGTGTATCAGCACTCTAAGGTTAATTATATCTGCAATGTCACAGCCTCACTGTATCAGTACTATAAACTCAAATACAACTGCAATGTTACATTCTCAGTGTATCATTACTATAAACTTAATAAGACCTGTAGCGTCATAGCCTCAGTGTATCAGTACTATAAACTTAACAACACCTGCAGTGTCACAGCCTCAGTGTATCAGTACTATAAACTGAATTACACATGCAGTTTCACACCCTCACTGAATGAGTACTATAATCTTTATTACACCTGCAGTGTCACAGCCTCACTGTATCACTATAAACTTAATTACAGCTGTAGTGTTATAGCCTCAGTGTATCAGTACTATAAACTTAATTACACTGGCAGTGTCATAGCCTCACTGTATCAGTATTATAAATTTAATTACACCTGCAGTGTTACACCCTCAGTGTAACAGTATTTTAAACTTAATTACATATTCAGTGTCATAGCCTCACTGTATCAGAACTATAAACTTTATTACACCTGCAGTGTTACAGCCTTTTAGTATCAGTATTATAAGGTTTTATTACACCTGCAGTGTCACAGCCTCACAGTATCAGTACAATAAACTTAATTACACATGCAGTGTCACAGCCTCACTTTATCAGTACTATAAACTTAATTACACCTGTAGTGTTACAGCCTCAGTGTATCATTACTATAATCCTAATTACACCTGTAGTGTCATAGCCTCAGTGTATCAGTAATATTAACTAAATTACACATGCAGTGTCACAGCCTCAGTGTATCAGTCTTATAAACTTAATTACACGTGCAGTTTCGCAGCCTCACTGTATGAGTACTATAAATATAATTACACCTGCAGTGTCACAGCCTCAGTGTATCATTACTATAAACTTAATTAAACCTGCAGTGTCACAGCTTCAGTGTATCAGTACTATAAACTTGATGCACCTGCAATGTCATAGCATCAATGTACCAGTACTACAAACTTAATTACACCCGCAGTGTCACAGCCCCAGTGTATGGGTACTATAAAAATAATTACACCTGCAGTGTCACAGCTCACTGTATCAGTACTAAAAACATAATTACACCTGCAGTGTCACAGCCTCAGTGTATCAGTACTATAAACATAATTAGATCTGCAGTGTCAAAGCCTTACTGTAGCAGTGCTATAAACTTAATTACACCTGCAGTATTACAGACTCAGTGTATCATTACTATAAAACTAATTAAACCCATAGTGTCATAGCCTCAGTGTATTAGTACTGTTTACCTTAATTACAGCTGCCATGCCCTAGCCTCACTGTATCAGTACTATAAACCTTATTACATATGCAGTATTACAGCCTCAGTTTATTAGTAATATAAACTTAATTACACCTGCAGTTTCACAGCCTGACTGTATGAGTACTATAAATTTAATTACACTTGCAGTGTCACAGCCTCAGTGTATCATTACTATAAACTTAATTAGACCTGTAGTGGTATAGTCTCAGTCTATCAGTACTCTAAACTTAACTACATCTGCAGTGTCATAGCCTCACTGTATCAGTACTATAAACTTAATTATATCTGCAGTGTCACAGCCTCTGTGTATCAGTACTATAAAATGATTTACACTTGCAGTGTCACAGCCTCAGTGTATTAGAGATATAAACTTAATTAAACCTGCAGTGTCACAGCCTCACTGTATCTGTCCTATCTGTCGCATCCCCAATGTATCAGTACTATAAACTTAACTACACCTGCAGTGTCACAGCCTCAGTGTACCAGTACTCTAAACTTAATTACAACTGCAGTGTCGCAGCCACACTGTATCACTTCTATAAACATAAGTCCACCTGCAGTGTCACAGCCTCAGTGTATCAGTACTATAAACCTAATTACACCGACAGTGTCACAGCCTCAGTGTATCAGTACTTTAAACTTAATCACACTTGCAGTGTCACAACCTCAGCGTAGCAGTACTATAAACTTAATTGCACAGGCAGTGTCACAGCCTCAGTGTATCAGTACTTTAAACTTAACTACACCCACAGTGTCACAGCCTCAGCGTATCAGTACTATAAACCTAACACATCTGCAGTGTCACAGCCACACTGTATCAGTACTTTAAACTTAATTACACCTGCAGTGTTACAGCCTCAGTGTATCATTACTATAAACTTAATTAGACTTGTAGTGTTATAGCCTCAGTGTACCAGTACTATAAACCTAATTACACCTGCAGTGTGACACCCTCAGTGTATCATTAGTATAAAGTTAATTAGACCTGTAGTGTTATAGCATCAGTGTATCAGTACTATAACCTTAATTACACCTGCAGTGTCTTAGCCTTACTGTATGAGTACTATAAACTTTATTACACCTGCAGTGTCACAGCCTCACTGTATTAGTATTATAAACTTAATTACACCTGCAGTGTCACAGCCTCAGTGTATCATTACTATAAACATAATTAGACCTGTAGTGTTATAGCCTCATTGCATCAGTGCTATAAACTTAATTACACCTGCAGTTTCATAGCCTCACTATCTGAGTACTATAAACCTAATTACACCTGCAATGTAAACACCTCACTGTATCAGTACTATAAACTTAATTACACCTGCAGTGTTACAGCCTCAGTGTATTAGTATTATAAACTTAATTACACCTGCAGGGTCACAGCCTCAGTGTATCATTACTATAAACTTAATTACACCCGCAGTGTCAGAGCTTCACTGTATCAGTACTATAAACTTAATTACACCTGCAGTGTCACAGCCTCAGTGTATCAGTACTATAAACTTAATTACACCTGTAGTGTTACCACCTCAGTAAATCAGCATATAAACTTAATTACACCTGCAGTGTCATAGCCTCACTTTATCAGTACTATAAACTTAATTACATCTTCAGTGTTACAGCCTCAGTGTATTAGTAATATAAACTTAATTACACCTGCAGTGTCACAGCCTCAGTGCATCAGTACTATAAACTGAATTACATGTGCAGTTTTAAAGCCTCAGTGTAAAAGTGCTATAAACTTAATTACACCTGCAGTGTCATAGCCTCACTGTATCAGTACTATAAACTTAAATACACCTGCAGTGTCACTGCTTTGGTGTATCAGTTCTACTAGGTTAATTATACCTGCAGTGTCACAGCCTCACTGTATCAGTACTATAAACTTAAATACATCTACAGTGTCACGGCCTCAGTGTATCAGTACTATAAACTTAATTATGCCTGCAGTTTTATAGCCTCAGTGTATCATTGCTATAAACTTAATTAGACCTGTAGTGTCATAGCCTCAGTGTGTCAGTACTATAAACTTAAATACTCCTGCGGTTTTACAGACTCAGTGTATCAGTACTATAAACTGAATTACACCTGCAGTTTCACAGCCTCACTGTATGAGTACTATAAACTTAATTACACCAGCAGTGTCATGGCCTCAGTGTATCACTATAAACTGAATTACACCTGTAGTGCTACAGACTCAGTGTATCAGTACTATAAACTTTATTACACCTGCAGTGTCCTACCCTCACTGTATCAGTAGTATAATCTTAATTACATCTGCAATGTTACAGCCTCATTGTATTAGTACTATAAACATAATTACAGCTGCAGTGTCACAGCCTCAGTGTAACTGTACTAGAAACTGAATTACACCTGCAGTGTTACAGCCTCAGTATAACAGTATTTTAAACTTAATTACACCTGCAGTATCATAGCATCACTGTATCAGTACTATAAACTTAATTACACCTGCAGTGTCACAGCCTTTGCGTATCAGTAGTATAAGGTTAATTACACCTGCAGTGTCACAGCCTCACTGTATCAGTACTATGAACTTAAATACACCTGCAGTGTCATGGCCTCAGTGTATCAGTACTATAAACTGAATTACACCTGCAGTTTCACAGCCTCACTGTATGAGTACTATAAACTTAATTACACCAGCAGTATCATGGCTTCAGTGTATCACTATAAACTTAATTACACCTGTAGTGCTACAGCCTCAGTGTATCAGTACTATAAACTTTATTACACCTGCAGTATCCTACCCTCACTGTGTCAGTAGTATAATCTTAATTATATCTGCAGTGTTACAGCCTCATTGTATTAGTACTATAAACATAATTACACCTGCAGTGTCACAGCCTCAGTGTATCAGTACTAGAAACTGAATTACACCTGCAGTGTTACAGCCTCAGTATAACAGTATTTTAAACTTAATTACACCTGCAGTGTCATAGCATCACTGTATCAGTACTATAAACTTAATTACACCTGCAGTGTCACAGCCTTTGCGTATCAGTAGTATAAGGTTTATTACACCTGTAATGTCACAGCCTCACTGTATCACTACAATAAACTTATTTACACCTGCAGTGTCACAGCCTCACTGTATCAGTACTATAAATTTAATTACAACTGCAGTGATACAGCCTCAGTGTATCAGTACTATAAACCTAATTAAATCTGTAAAGTCATAGTCTCAGTGTATCAGTAATATAAACTTAATTACACCTGCAGTGTCACAGCCTCAGTGTATCAGTAATAGAAACTTAATTACACCTGCAGTGTCACAGCCTCGATGTATCAGTATTATAAACTTAGTTACACCTGCAGTGTCACAGCCTCACTGTATCAGGACTATAAAATGGATTCCACCTGCAGTGTCACAGCCTCACTGTTTCAGTACGATAAACTTAATTACACCTGCAGTGTCACAGCTTCTGTGTATCAGTAGTATAAACTTAATTACACCTGCAGTGTCACAGCCTCACTATATCAGGACTATAAAATGGATTCCACCTGCAGTGTCACAGCCTCACTGTTTCAGTATGATAAACTTAATTACACCTGCAGTGTCACAGCCTCAGTGTATCATGACTATAAACTTATTACACCTGCAATGTCAAAGCCTTACTGTATCAGTACTATAGACTTAATTACACCCGCAGTGTCACAGCCTCAGTGTATGAGTAGTATAAACATAATTACAACTGCAGTGTCACAGCCTCACTGTATCAGGATTACAAACATAATTACACCTGCTGTGTAACAGCCTCAGTGTATCAGTACTATAAAGATAATTACAACTGCAGTATCACAGCCTCACTGTATCAGGATTACAAGCATAATTAGACCTGCTGTGTCACAGCCTCACTGTATGAGTAAAATAAACTTAATTACACCAGCAGTGTCATGGCCTCAGTGTATCATTATAAACTTAATTACACCTGTAGTGTTATAGCCTCAGTGTATCAGTACTATAAACTTAATTACACCTGCAATGTCATAGCCTCACTTTATCAGTACTATTAACCTAATTACATCTGTAATGTCTCAGCCTCACTGTTTCAGTACTATAAACTTAATTGCACTTGCAGTTTCACAGCCTGACTGCATGAGTACTATAAACTTAATTACACCTGCAGTGTTACAGCCTCACTGAATCTGTACTATAAACTTAATTACACCCCCAGTGTCACAGCCTCAGTGTATCATTAGTATAAACTTTATTAGACCTGTATTGTTATAGCCTCAGTCTATCAGTACTATAAACTTAATTACACCTGCAGTGACATAGCCTCACTGTATCAGTACTATAAACGTAGTTATATCTACAGTGTTACAGCCACTGTGTATCAGTACTATAAACTTATTTACACCTGCAGTGTCATCACCTCACTGTATGAGTACTATAAACGTTATTATATGTGCAGTTTCACAGCTTCACTGTATCAGTAGTATAAAATTAATTACACATGCAGTGTCACAGCCTGTGTATTAGAGATATAAACTTCATACACCTGCAGTGTCACAGCCTCACTGTATCTGTCTCACAATCTTAAATACACCTGCAGTGTCACAGCCTCAGTGTATCAGTACTATAAACTTAATTACGCCTGCAGTGTCACAGCCTCAGTGTATCAATACTATAAATCTAATGATACCTGCAGTGTGACAGCCTAAGTGTATCAGTACTTTAAACCTAATTACACCAGCAGTGTCACAGCCTCAGTGTATCAGTACTATTCTCCAACCTACAACTCGGACTCCTTGCTAAACTTGAGGCCTGTTACAACAAAATCTGCAAATTTGCAACCAATTCTAAGAACTCTTCCCATCACTGTCACTCCCTACACACCCTAAACTGGCTAGAACTCCACAATCACCTAAAGTACCTACAACTTACAACAGCCCACAAACTCATCTTTAAACCAGCAGAATGCCCCTCTCTTGCTAAATCTCTAACACCCTACACACCTACCCGTACCCTGAGATCCACAGGCCAAAACCTCCTGCATGTACACAAACCCATCCACCCAACTGGTAAACTACTACTATCACACACTATAGCCAAACTATGGAACAATCTCCCCACACCACTACGTAATATACCTAACCACAACAATTTCAAATCCATGCTTCTCTCCCATCTCCTCCAAATGGGAATGTCCTTCACATGCTCCCACCTAAAACTGCCACACTACTAACTCCACACCTAAATCATCATTTCTTTGCCTAATTTAACTTAATTCAGAGATGTTGCTCAGAACACCTTTTCATAAACCTTTTGCATGCATGCCTCTGGCCTACCTTACTCATATTCTCAAACTTTCATTGTTTGTTTTTCTTATCCATTGTACCCATAATATTGTTTTCCTCTGTAATATTGTTAATTTGTCTCTATTCGTATGTATTTGTATGTCTGTTTGGGGCTTTTCCCCTCGGGTCTCCACTGAAAAAGGGTAATTCTTACCCAGCTGGACCAACCCGGTTAACAAATGCAAATAAATAAATAAAATAAATAAATTAGACCTGTAGTGTTATAGCCTCAGTTTATCAGTACTATAAACTTAATTACATCTACAGTATCATGTATCAGTGCTATAAACTTAATTATATCTGAAGTGTCACAGCCTTTGTTTATCAGTACTATAAACTTATTTACACATGCAGTGCCATAGCCTCACTGTATGAGTACAATAAACTTAATTATACCTGCAGTGTCACAGCCTCACTGTATCAGTACTATAAACTTAATTACACCTGCAGTGTCACAACCTCAGTGTATTAGAGGTATAAACTTTATAACACCTGCAGTGGCACAGCCTCACTCTGTCTTATAGTCTTAATTTCACCAGCAGTGTCATATCCTCACTGTATCAGTACTTTAAACTTAAATACAACTGCAGTGTCACAGCCTCAGTGTGTCAGTACTATACACCTAATTACACCTGCAGTGTCACAGCCTAAGTGTATCAGTACTTTAAACTTAATTACACCTGCAATGTCACAGTCTCAGTGTATCAGTACTCATCATCTTCTTTCGGTTGTTCCTGTTAGGGGTCGCCACAGCAAATCACCTGTTTCCATTTCTTCCTGTCCTCTGCATCTTGCTCTGTCACACCAACCACCTGCATGTCCTCTCTCACCACATCCATAAACCTTATCTTAGGCCTTCCTCTTTTCCTGTTACCTTGTAGCTTCATCCTTAGCATCTTTTTCCCAATATACTCAGCATCCCTCCTGAGCACATGTCCAAGCCTCATTGTATCAGTACTTTAAACTTAATTACATCTGCAGTGTCACATCCTCACCTTATCAGTAAAATAAATGTAATCACACTCACAGTGTAACAGACTCAGTGTATCTTTACTATAAAAATAATTAGACCTGTAGTGTTATAGCCTCAGTGTATCAGTACTATAAACCTAATTGCACATGCAGTGTCATAGCCTCACTGTATCAGTACTATAAACTTAATTACATTTGCAGTGTTACAGCCTCAGTGTATTAGTGCTATAAACTTAATTACACCTGCAGTGTCACAGTGTCAGTGCATCAGCAGTATAAACTTAGTTACACCTACAGTGTCACAGCCTTTGTGTATCAGTACTATTAGGTTAATTACACCTGCAGTGTCACAGCCTCACTGTATCAGTACTATAAACCTAAATACACCTGCAGTGTTACAGTCTCAGTGTATCATTACTATAAACTTAATAAGACCTGTAGTGTCATAGCCTCAGTGTATCAGTACTATAAACTGAATTACACCTGCAGTTTGACAGCCTCACTGTATGAGTAGTATAAATTTAATTACACCTGCAGTGTCACAGCCTCAGTATATCTAGTATAAACATAATTAGACCTGTAGTGTTATAGCCTCTGTGTATCAGTACTATAAACTTAATTACACCTGCAGTGTCACAGCCTCACTGTATGAGTACTATAAACTTAATTACACCTGCAGTATTACAGCCTCAGTGTATCATTACTATAAACCTCAGTATTATAGTACTGATACTGTGAGGCTATGACACTGCAGGTGTAATTATGTTTATAGTACTGATACAGTGAGGCTGTGACACTGCAGGTGTATTTATGTTTATAGTACTCATACACTGAGGCTTTGACACAGCGGTTGTAATTAAGTTTATAGTACTGATACAGTGAGGTTGTGACATTGCAGGTGTATTAAGTTTATAGTACTGATACACTGAGGCTGTGACACTGCAGGTGTAATTACATTTATAGTACTGATACAGTGAAGCTGTGACACTGCAGGTGTAATTAAGTTTATAGTACTGATACACAGAAGCTTTGACACTGCAGGTGTAATTAAGTTTATAGTACTCATGCAGAAAGGCTGTGACACTGCAGGTGTAATTAAGTTTATAGTACTTAATTATACCTGCAATGCCATAGCCTCACTGTATCATTACTATAAACCTTATGACATCTGCAGTGTCACAGCCCCACTGTATCAGTAATTTAAACTTAATTCCACATTCAGTTTTACAGCCTGACTGTATGAGTACTATAAACTTAATTTCACCTGCAGTGTCATAGCCTCACTCTATCTGTACTATAAATGTAATTACACCCTCTGTGTCACAGCCTCAGTGTATCATTACTATAAACTTAATTAGACCTGTAGTGTTATAGCCTCAGTCTAACAGTACTATAAACTTAATTACACCTACAGTGTCATAGCCTCACTGCATCAGTGCTACAAACTTAATTATATATGCAGTGTCACAGCCTCTATCAGTACTATAAACTTATTTACACATGCGATGTCATAGCCTCACTGTATGAGTACTATAAACTTAATTATACCTGCAGTGTCACAGCCTCACTGTATCAGTATTATAAACTTAATTACACCTGCAGTGTCACAACCTCAGTGTATTAGAGATATCATCTTTATAACACCTGCAGTGTCACTGCCTTACTGTATCTGTCTTATAATCTTAATTACACCGGCAGTGTCACATCCTCACTGTATCAGTACTTTAAACTTAAATACACCTGCAGTGTCACAGCCTCAGTGTATCAGTACTATAAACTTAACTACACCTGCAGTGTCACAGCCTCACTGTATCTGTCATATAAACTTAATTAGACCTGCAGTATCACAGCCTCAGT
Source organism: Protopterus annectens (assembly GCF_019279795.1). NCBI lineage: Eukaryota > Metazoa > Chordata > Ceratodontiformes > Protopteridae > Protopterus > Protopterus annectens. The sequence goes on from NC_056733.1 coordinate 908,139,305, forward strand.
GTATCAGTACTATTAAACTTAATTGCACTGGCAGTCTCACAGCCTCAGTTTATCAGTAGTATAAACTTAATACACCTGCAGCATCACAGCCTCACTGTATCAGTACTATAAACTTAATTATGCCTGCAGTGTTACAGCCTCAGTGTATCATACTATAAACTTAATTAGACCTGTAGTGTCATAGCCTCAGTGTATCAGTACTATAAAGTTAATTACACCTGCAGTGTCACAGCCTCAGTGTATAAGTAGTATAAACTTAATTACACATGCAGTTTCAGAGCCTCACTGTATGAGTACTATAAACTTAATTACACCTGCAGTTTCACAGCCTCAGTGTATCATTACTATAAACTTAATTAGACCTGTAGTGTTATAGCCTCAGTGTATCAGTACTATAAACTTAATTACACCTGCAGTGTCATAGCCTTACTGTATGAGTACTATAAACTTAATTACACCTGCAGTGTCACAGCCTCACTGTATCATTAGTATAAACTTAATTAGACCTGTAGTGTTACAGCCTCAGTGTATCAGTACTTTAAACTTAATTACACCTGCAGTGTCATAGCCTCACTATATGAGTACTATAAACCTAATTACACCTACAGTGTCACCGCCTCAGTGTATTAGTACTATAAACTTAATAACATCTGCAGTGATACAGTCTCAATGTATTAGTACTATAAACTTAACTACACCTGCAGTGGCACAGCCTCATTGTATCAGTACTTTAAACTTAATTACATCTGCAGTGTCACAGCCTCACTGTATCAGTAAAATAAACTTAATCACACTCACAGTGTCACAGCCTCAGTGTATCATTACTATAAAAATAATTAGACCTGTAGTGTTATAGCCTCAGTGCATCAGTACTATAAACCTAATTGCACATGCAGTGTCGTAGCCTCACTGTATCAGTACTAGAAACCTAATTACATCTGCAGTGTTACAGCCTCAGTGTATTAGTGCTATAAACTTAATTACACCTGCAGTGTTATAGCCTCAGTGTATCAGTACTATAAACTTAATTACACCTGCAGTGTCACAGCCTCACTGTATAAGTACAATATAAACTTAATACACCTGCAAAGTCACAACCTCACTCTATCAGTACTATAAACTTAATTATACTATAAGAGTAAGTGTTATCACGGTCCAAATGCTCCTGTTACTAATAAAATAAATAAATGATCCAAAAGAGAAGTACAGGAGCAAACCAAGGCTGACAACAAAAATCAGCATAAATTCAGCAGTCACTGAGGCTTATTCAAGTAGCAGAAATAAATGCTATTAAACTTAATTGCACTGGCAGTGTCACAGCCTCAGGGTATCAGTACTTTAAACTTAATTGCACATGCAGTGTCACAGCCTCAGTGTATCAGTGGTATAAACTTAACACACCTGCAGCATCACAGCCTCAGTGTATCAGAACTATAAACTTAATTACACATGCAGTGTCACAGCCTCAGTATATCATTACTAAAAACTGAAATAGACCTGTAGTGTTATAGCCTCAGTGTATCAGTACTATAAACTTAATTACACCGGCAGTGTCATAGCCTCTCTATATGAGTACTATAAAATTATTTACACCTACAGTGTCACAGCCACACTATCAGTACTATAAACTTAATTACATCTGCAGTGTTACAGCCTCAGTGTATTAGTGCTATAAACTTAATTACACCTGCAGTGTTACAGTCTCAGTGTATCATTACTATAAACTTAATAAGACCTGTAGTGTCATAGCCTCAGTGTATCAGTACTATAAACTGAATTACACCTGCAGTTTGACAGCCTCACTGTATGAGTAGTATAAATTTAATTACACCTGCAGTGTCACAGCCTCAGTATACCTAGTATAAACATAATTAGACCTGTAGTGTTATAGCCCCTGTGTATCAGTACTATAAACTTAATTACACCTGCAGTGTCATAGCCTCACTGTATGAGTACTATAAACTTAATTACACCTGCAGCATTACAGCCTCAGTGTATCATTACTATAAACCTAAGTAGACCTGCAGTGTTATACCCTCAGTATTATAGTACTGATGCAGTGAGGCTATGACACTGCAGGTGTAATTATGTTTATAGTACTGATACACTGAGGCTATGACACTGCAGTTGTAATTATGTTTGTAGTACTGATACAGTGAGGCTGTGACACTGCAGGTGTATTTATGTTTATAGTACTCATACACTGAGGCTGTGACACGGCAGTTGTAATTAAGTTTATAGTACTGATACAGTGAGGTTGTGACATTGCAGGTGTATTAAGTTTATAGTACTGATACACTGAGGCTGTGACACTGCAGGTGTAATTAAGTTTATAGTACTGATACACATAAGCTTTGACACTGCAGGTGTAATTAAGTTTATAGTACTCATGCAGTGAGACTGTGACACTGCAGGTGTAATTAAGTTTATAGTACATTACACCTGCAATGCCATAGCCTCACTGTATCAGTACTATAAACCTTATTACATTTGCAGTGTCACAGCCTCACTGTATCAGTAATATAAACTTAATTGCACATTCAGTTTTACAGCCTGACTGTATGAGTACTATAAACTTAATTTCACCTGCAGTGTCATAGCCTCACTCTATCCGTACTATAAACGTAATTACACTCGCAGTGTCACAGCCTCAGTGTATCATTACTATAAACTTAATTAGACCTGTAGTGTTATAGCCTCAGTCTATCAGTACTATAAACTTAATTACACCTACAGTGTCATAGCCTCACTGCATCAGTGCTACAAACTTAATTATATCTGCAGTGTCACAGCCTCTGTTTATCAGTACTATAAACTTATTTACACATGCGGTGTCATAGCCTCACTGTATGAGTACTATAAACTTAATTATACCTGCAGTGTCACAGCCTCACTGTATCAGTATTATAAACTTAATTACACCTGCAGTGTCACAGTCTCAGTGTATTAGAGATATTAACTTTATAACACCTGCAGTGTCACAGCCTTACTGTATCTGTCTTATAATCTTTATTACACCGGCAGTGTCACATCCTCACTGTATCAGTACTTTAAACTTAAATACACCTGCAGTGTCACAGCCTCAGTGTATCAGTACTATAAACTTAATTACACCTGCAGTGTCACAGCCTCACTGTATCTGTCATATAAACTTAATTAGACCTGCAGTGTCACAGCCTCATTGTGTCAGTACTATAAACTTAATTACACCTGCAGTGTCACAGCCTCACTGCATCAGTAATATAAATGTAATTACACCTGCAGTGTCACAGCCTTACTGTATCAGTACTACAAACTTAATACACCTGCAATGTCACAAACTCACTGTATCAGTACTATAAACTTAATTACACCTGCAGTGTCACAGCCTCACTGTATCAGTACTACAAACATAATTACACCTGCAGTGTCACAGTCTCAGTGTATCAGTACTATAAACATAATTACACCTGCAGTGTTAAAGCCTTACTGTAGCAGTGCTATAAACTTAATTACACCTGCAGTATTACAGCCTCAGTGTATCGTTACTATAAAACTAATTAAACCCATAGTGTCATAGCCTCAGCGTATTAGTACTGTTTACCTTAATTACAGCTGCCATGCCCTAGCCTCACTGTATCAGTACTATAAACCTTATTACATCTGCAGTATTACAGCCTCAGTTTATTAGTAATATAAACTTAATTACACCTGCAGTTTCACAGCCTGACTGTATGAGTACTATAAATTTAATTACACTTGCAGTGTCACAGCCTCAGTGTATCATTACTATAAACTTAATTAGACCTGTAGTGGTATAGCCTCAGTCTATCAGTACTCTAAATTTAACTATATCTGCAGTGTCATAGCCTCACTGTATCAGTACTATAAACTTAATTATATCTGCAGTGTCACAGCCTCTGTGTATCAGTACTATAAAATGATTTACACTTGCAGTGTCACAGCCTCAGTGTATTAGAGATATAAACTTAATTAAACCTGCAATGTCACAGCCTCACTGTATCTGTCCTATCTGTCGCATCCCCAATGTATTAGTACTATAAACTTAACTACACCTGCAGTGTCACAGCCTCAGTGTATCAGTACTCTAAACTTAATTACAACTGCAGTGTCGCAGCCACACTGTATCACTTCTATAAACGTAAGTCCGCCTGCAGTGTCACAGCCTCAGTGTATCAGTACTATAAACCTAATTACACCGGCAGTGTCACAGCCTCAGTGTATCAGTACTTTAAACTTAATCACACTTGCAGTGTCACAACCTCAGTGTAGCAGTACTATAAACTTAATTGCACAGGCAGTGTCACAGCCTCAGTGTATCAGTACTTTAAACTTAACTACACCCACAGTGTCACAGCCTCAGCATATCAGTACTATAAACCTAACACATCTGCAGCGTCACAGCCACACTGTATCAGTACTTTAAACTTAATTACACCTGCAGTGTTACAGCCTCAGTGTATCATTACTATAAACTTAATTAGACTTGTAGTGTTATAGCCTCAGTGTACCAGTACTATAAACCTAATTACACCTGCAGTGTGACACCCTCAGTGTATCATTAGTATAAAGTTAATTAGACCTGTAGTGTTATAGCATCAGTGTATCAGTACTATAACCTTAATTACACCTGCAGTGTCTTAGCCTCACTGTATGAGAACTATACACTTTATTACACTTGCAGTGTCACAGCCTCACTGTATTAGTATTATAAACTTAATTACACCTGCAGTGTCACAGCCTCAGTGTATCATTACTATGAACATAATTAGACCTGTAGTGTTATAGCCTCATTGCATCAGTGCTATAAACTTAATTACACCTGCAGTTTCATAGCCTCACTATCTGAGTACTATAAACTTAATTACACCTGCAATGTAAAAACCTCACTGTATCAGTACTATAAACTTAATTACACCTGCAGTGTTACAGCCTCAGTGTATTAGTATTATAAACTTAATTACACCTGCAGGGTCACAGCCTCAGTGTATCAGTACTTTAAACTTAAATACATCCACAGTGTCACAGCCTCACTGTATCAGTGCTATAAACTTAATTACTCTCACAGTGTCACAGCATCAGTGTATCATTACTATAAACATAATTAGACATGCAGTGTTATAGCCTCAGTCTATCAGTACTATAAACTTAATTACACCTGCAGTGTCATAGCCTCACTTTATCAGTACTATAAACTTAATTACATCTTCAGTGTTACAACCTCAGTGTATTAGTACTATAAACTTAATTACACCTGCAGTGTCACAGCCTCACTGTATCAGTACTATAAACTTAAATACACTTGCAGTGTCACTGCTTTCGTGTATCAGTTCTACTAGGTTAATTACACCTGCAGTGTCACAGCCTCACTGTATCAGTACTATAAACTTAAATACACCTGCAGTGTCATGGCCTCACTGTATCAGTACTATAAACTTAATTATGCCTGCAGTTTTATAGCCTCAGTGTATCATTGCTATAAACTTAATTAGACCTGTAGTGTCATAGCCTCAGTGTGTCAGTACTATAAACTTAAATACACCTGCAGTTTTACAGACTCAGTGTATCAGTACTATAAACTGAATTACACATGCAGTTTCACAGCCTCACTGTATGAGTACTATAAACTTAATTACACCAGCAGTGTCATGGCCTCAGTGTATCACTATAAACTTTATTACACCTGTAGTGCTACAGCCTCAGAGTATCAGTACTATAAACCTTATTACACCTGCAGTGTCCTATCCTCACTGTATCAGTAGTATAATCTTAATTACATCTGCAATGTTATAGCCTCATTGTATTACTACTATAAACATAATTACACCTGTAGTGTCACAGCCTCAGTGTATCAGTACTAGAAACTGAATTACACCTGCAGTGTTACAGCCTCAGTATAACAGTATTTTAAACTTAATTACACCTGCAGTATCATAGCATCACTGTATCAGTACTATAAACTTAATTACACCTGCAGTGTCACAGCCTTTGCGTATCAGTACTATAAACTGAATTACACCTGCAGTTTCACAGCCTCACTGTATGAGTACTATAAACTTAATTACACCAACAGTGTCATGGCCTCAGTGTATCACTATAAACTTAATTACATCTGTAGTGCTACAGCCTCAGTGTATCAGTACTATAAACTTTATTACACCTGCAGTGTCCTACCCTCACTGTATCAGTAGTATAATCTTAATTACATCTGCAGTGTTACAGCCTCATTGTATTAGTACTATAAACATAATTGCACCTGCAGTGTCACAGCCTCAGTGTATCAGTACTAGAAACTGAATTACACCTGCAGTGTTACAGCCTTAGTATAACAGTATTTTAAACTTAATTACACCTGCAGTGTCATAGCATCACTATATCAGTACTATAAACTTAATTACACCTGCAGTGTCACAGCCTTTGCGTATCAGTAGTATAAGGTTTTTTACATCTGTAGTGTCACAGACTCACTGTATCACTACAATAAACTTATTTACACCTGCAATGTCACAGCCTTACTGTATCAGTACTATAAATTTAATTACAACTGCAGTGATACAGCCTCAGTGTATAAGTATTATAAACCTAATTGAATCTGTAAAGTCATAGTCTCAGTGTATCAGTAATATAAACTTAATTACACCTGCAGTTTCACAGCCTCAGTGTATCAGTATTATAAACTTAATTACATGTGCAGATTCACAGCCTCAATGTATGAGTACTGTTAAGTTAATAACACCTGTAGTGTCACAGCCTCACTGTATCAGTAATAGAAACTTAATTACACCTGCAGTGTCACAGCCTCGATGTATCAGTATTATAAACTTAGTTAAACCTGCAGTGTCACAGCCCCACTGTATCAGGACTATAAAATGGATTCCACCTGCAGTGTCACAGCCTCACTGTTTCAGTACGATAAACTTAATTACACCTGCAGTGTCACAGCTTCTGTGTATCAGTAGTATAAACTTAATTACACCTGCAGTGTCACACCCTCAGTGTATCAGTACTATAAACTTAATTACACCTGTAGTGTCACAGCCTCAGTGTATCATGACTATAAACTTATTACACCTGCAATGTCAAAGCCTCACTGTATCAGTACTATAAACTTAATTACACCCACAGTGTCACAGCCTTAGTGTATGAGTACTATAAACATAATTACAACTGCAGTGTCACAGCCTCACTGTATCAGGACTACAAATATAATTACACCTGCTGAGTCACAGCCTCAGTGTATCAGTACTATAAAGATAATTACACCTGCAATGTCAAAGCCTCACTGTATCAGTACTATAGACTTAATTACACCCGCAGTGTCACTGCCTCAGTGTATGAGTAGTATAAACATAATTACAACTGCAGTGTCACAGCCTCACTGTATCAGGACTACAAACATAATTACACCTGCTGTGTAACAGCCTCAGTGTATCAGTACTATAAAGATAATTACAACTGCAGTATCACAGCCTCACTGTATCAGGACTACAAGCATAATTACACCTGCTGTGTCACAGCCTCACTGTATGAGTACTATAAACTTAATTACATCAGCAGTGTCATGGCCTCAGTGTATCATTATAAACTTAATTACACCTGTAGTGTTACAGCCTCAGTGTATCAGTACTATAAACTTAATTACACCTGCAATGTCATAGCCTCACTTTATCAGTACTATTAACCTAATTACATCTGTAATGTCTCAGCCTCACTGTTTCAGTACTATAAACTTAATTGCACTTGCAGTTTCACAGCCTGACTGTATGAGTACTATAAACTTAATTACACCTGCAGTGCTACAGCCTCACTGAATCTGTACTATAAACTTAATTACACCCGCAGTGTCACAGCCTCAGTGTATCATTAGTATAAACCTTATTAGACCTGTATTGTTATAGCCTCAGTCTATCAGTACTATAAACTTAATTACACCTGCAGTGACATAGCCTCACTGTATCAGTACTATAAACTTAGTTATATCTACAGTGTTACAGCCTCTGTGTATCAGTACTATAAACTTATTTACATCTGCAGTGTCATCGCCTCACTGTATGAGTACTATAAATGTTATTATATGTGCAGTTTCACAGCCTCACTGTATCAGTAGTATAAACTTAATTACACCTGCAGTGTCACAGCCTGTGTATTAGAGATATAAACTTCATACACCTGCAGTGTCACAGCCTCACTGTATCTGTCCCATAATCTTAAATACACCTGCAGTGTCACAGCCTCAGTGTATCAGTACTATAAACTTAATTACACCTGCAGTGTCATAGCCTCAGTGTATCAATACTATAAATCTAATTATACCTGCAGTGTGACAGCCTAAGTGTATCAGTACTATTCTCCAACCTACAACTTGGACTCTGTGCTAAACTTGAGGCCTGTTACAACAAAATCTGCAAATTTGCAACCAATTCTAAGAACTCTTCCCATCACTGTCACTCCCTTCACACCCTAAACTGGCTAGAACTCCAGAACCACCTAAAGTACCCACAACTTACAACAGCCCACAAACTCATTTTTAAACCAGCAGAATGCCCCTCTCTTGCTAAATCTCTAACACCCTACACACCTACCCGTACTCTGAGATCCACAGGCCAAAACCTCCTGCATGTACACAAACCAATCCACCCAACTGGTAAACTACTACTATCCCACACTATAGTCAAACTATGGAACAATCTCCCCACATCACTACATAATATACCTAACCACAACAATTTCAAATCCGTGCTTCTCTCCCATCTCTCCTCCAAATGGGAATGTCCTTCACATGCTGCCACCTAAAACTCCCACACTACTAACTCCACACCTAAATCATCATTTCTTTGCCTACTTTAACTTAATTCATAGATCTTGCTCAGAACACCTTTTCATAAATCTTTTGCATGCATGCCTCTGGCCTACCTTACTCATATTCTCAAACTTTCATTGTTTGTTTTTCTTATCCATTGTACCCATAATATTGTTTTCCTCTGTAATATTGTTAATTTGTCTCTATTCGTATGTATTTGTATGTCTGTTTGGGGCTTTTTCCCTTGGGTCTCCACTGAAAAAGAGTAATTCTTACCCAGCTGGACCAACCCGGTTAACAAATGCAAATACATAAATAAATAAATAAAATAAATAAATTAGACCTGTAGTGTTATAGCCTCAGTTTATCAGTACTATAAACTTAATTACATCTACAGTATCATAGCCTCCCTGTATCAGTGCTATAAACTTAATTATATCTGAAGTGTCACAGCCTTTGTTTATCAGTACTATAAACTTATTTACACACGCAGTGCCATAGCCTCACTGTATGAGTACAATAAACTTAATTATACCTGCAGTGTCACAGCCTCACTGTATCAGTACTATAAACTTAATTACACCTGCAGTGTCACAGCCTCAGTGTATTAGAGGCATAAACTTTATAACACCTGCAGTGGCACAGCCTCACTCTGTCTTATAGTCTTAATTTCACCAGCAGTGTCATATCCTCACTGTATCAGTACTTTAAACTTAAATACAACTGCAGTGTCACAGCCTCAGTGTGTCAGTACTATACGCCTAATTACACCTGCAGTGTCACAGTCTCAGTGTATCAGTACTCATCATCTTCTTTCAGTTGTTCCTGCAGTGTCACAGCCTCACCTGTATCAGTACTATAAACCTAATTACAGCTGCAGTGTCACAGCCTTAGTGTATCAGTACTTTAAACTGAATTATACCTGCAGTGTCACAGCCTCAGTGTATCGGTACTATTAAACTTAATTGCACTGGCAGTGTCACAGCCTCAGGTTATCAGTACTTTAACTTAATTACACCTGCAGTGTCAAAGCCTCAGTGTATCATTACTATAAACTTAACTAAACCTGTAGTGTCATAGCCTCACTGTATCAGAACTATAAACTTAGTTACACCTGAAGTGTCATAGTCTTTGTTTATCAGTACTATTAGTTTAATTATATCTGCAGTGTCAAAGCCTCACTGTATCAGTACTATAAACTTAAATACACCTGCAGTTTTACAGCCGCAGAGTATCATTACTATAAACTTAATTAGACCTGTAGTGTCATAGCCTCAGTGTATCAGTACTATAAACTGAATTACACCTGCAGTTTCACAGCCTCACTGCATGAGTACTATAAACTTAATTACTCCTGCAGTGTCATAGCCTCACAGTATCAGTACTATAAACTTAACTACACCTGCAGTGTCACAGCCTTTGTGTATCAGTACAATAAGGTTTATTACACCTGGAGTGTGACAGCCTCACTGTATCAGTACAATAAACTTAATTACTCCTGCAGTGTCAAAGCCTCAGTGTATCAGTACTATAAATTTAATTACACCTGCAGTTTACAGCCTCAGTGTATCATTACTATGAACTTAATTAGACCTGCAGTGTCACAGCCTCAGGGTATCAGTACTTTAAACTTAATTACACCCGCCGTGTCACAGCCTCAGTTTATCAGTAGTATAAATGTAATACACCTGCAGCATCACAGCCTCATTGTCTCATTACTTTAAACTTAATTAGACTTGTAGTGTTATAGCCTCAGTGTATCATTACTATATACTTAATTAGACCTGTAGTGTCATAGCCTCTGTGTAGCAGTACTATAAAGTTAATTACACCTGCAGTGTCACAGCCTCAGTGTATCAGTACTGTAAACTTAATTACACATGCAGTTTCAGAGCCTCACATTATGAGTACTATAAACTTAATTACACCTGCAGTGTCACAGCCTCAGTGTATCATTAGTATAAACTTAATTAGACCTTTAGTGTTATAGCCTCAGTGTATCAGTATTATAAATTTAATTACACCTGCAGTGTCATAGCCTCACTGTATAAGTACTAGAAACTTAATTACACCTGCAGTGTCACAACCTCACTGTATCAGCATTATAAACTTAATTACACCTGCAGTGTCACAGCCTCAATGTATCATTAGTATAAATTTAATTAGACTTGTAGTGTTATAGCCTCAGGGTATCAGTACTTTAAACTTAATTACACCTGCAGTGTCATAGCCTCACTATATGAGTACTATAAACTTAATTACACCTGCAGTGTCACAGCCTCAGTGTATCAGTACTGTAAATTTTATTACACCTGCAGTATCACAGCCTCAGTGCATCAGTAGTATAAACTGAATTACACCTGCAGTGTTACAGCCTCAGTGTAAAAGTACTATAAACTTAGCTACACCTGCAGTGTTACAGCCTCAGTTTATTAGTACTATAAACTTAACTACACCTGCAGTTTTACAGCCTCAGTGTATCAGTACTTTAAACTTAATTACATCCGCAGTGTCACAGCCTCACCGCATCATTACTATAAACTTAATTACACTCACAGTGTCACACCCACAGTGTATCATTTTTATAAACATAATTAAACCTGTAGTGTTATAGCTTCAGTGTGTCAGTACTATAAATAATGACACATGCAGTGTCATAGCCTCACTGTATCAGTATTATAAACTTAATTACATCTGCAGTGTGACAGCCTCAGTGTATTAGTACTATAATATTAATTACACCTGCAGTATCACAGCCTCAGTGCATCAGTAGTATAAACTGAATTACACCTGCAGTGTTACAGCCTCAGTGTAAAAGTGCTATAAACTTATATAAACCTGCAGGGCATAGTCTCGCTGTACCAGTACTATACACTTAGCTACAGCTGCAGTGTCACAGACTTTGTGTGTCAGTACTATTAGGTTAATTACACCTGCAGTGTCACAGCCTGACTGTATCAGTACTCTGATTTTAAATACACCTGCAGTGCTACAGCCTCAGTGTATCATTACTATAAACTTTATTAGACCTGTAGTGTCATAGCCTCACTGTATCAGTACTATAAACTGAATTACACCTGCAGTTTTACAGCCTCACTGTATCAGTACTATAAACTTAATTACACCTGCAGTGTCAAAGCCACAGTGTATCACTATACACTTAATTACACCTGCGGTGTCACAGCCTCACTGTATCAGTACTATAAACGTAATTACACCTGCAGTTTCACAGCCTCAGTGTATCAGTAATATAAACTTAATACACCTGCAATGTCACAGCCTCAGTGCATCTGTGCTATAAACTGAATTACACCTGCAGTGTTACAGCCTCAGTGTAAAAGTGCTATACATGTAATTACACCTTCAGTGCATAGCCTCACAGAATCAGTCCTATAAGCTTAATTACACCTGCAGTGTCACAGACTTTGTGTCTCAGTACTATTAGGTTAATTACACCTGTAGTGTCACAGCCTCACTGTATCAGTACTATAAACTTAATTATACTTGCAGTGTCACAGCCACAGTTTATCATTACTTAAAACTAAATTAGACATGGAGTGTTATAGCCTCAATGTATCAGTACTATAAACTTAATTACATCTGCAGTGTCATAGCCTCACAGTAACAGTACTATAAACTTAATTACATCTGCAGTGTCATAGCCTCACTGTAGCAGTACTATAAACTTAATTACACCTGCAGTGTCACAGCCTTTGTGTATCAGTATAATAAGGTTTATTACACCTGCAGTGTCACAGCCTCACTGTATTGGTACAGTAAACTTAATTACACCTGCAGTGTCACAGTCTCAGTATATCATTAATATAAACTTAATTACACCTGCAGTGTGACAGCCTCAGTTTATCAGTTCTATAAACTTAATTACACCTGCAGTGTGACAGCCTGAGTGTATCAGTACTATAAACTTAGCTACACCTGCAGTGTCACCGCCTCACTTTATCACTACTATAAACTTAATTACACTTGCAGTGTCACAGCCTCAGTGTATCAGTACTATAATCTTAATTACAGCTGTAGTGTTATAGCCTCAGTGTATCAGTACTATAAACTTTATTAGACCTGTAGTGTCATAGCCTCACTGTATCAGTACTATAAGCTTAATTACACCTGCAGTGTCACAGCCTCATTGTCTCATTACTTTAAACTTAATTAGACTTGTAGTGTCACAGCCTCAGTGTATCAGTACTATAACCTAAATTACACATGCAATTTCAAAGCCTCTCTGTATGAGTTCTATAATCTTAATTACACTCGCAGTGTTACAACCTCAGTGTATCATTACTATAAACATAATAAGACCTGTATTTTTATAGCCTCAGTGTGTTAGTACTATGAACCTAATTACACATGCAGTGTCAGAGCCTCACTATATCAGTACTAGAAAGTTAATTACATCTGCCGTGTTACAGCCTCAGTGTATCAGTGATATAATATTAATTACATATACAGTTTCACAGCCTCACTGTATGAGTAATATAAACACAATTACACCTGTAGTGTCACAGCCTCAGTGTATTATTACTATAAACTTAATTAGACCTGTAGTGTTATAGCCTCAGTGTATCAGTACTATAAACTTAATTACACCTGCAGTGTTATAGCCTCATGGTATGAGTACTATAAACTTAATTAAACCTGCAGTGTCCCAGCCTCACTGTACCAGCATTATAAACTTAATTACACCTTCAGTGTCACAGCCTCAGTGTATCATTACTATAAACTTAATTAGACCTGTAGTATTACAGCCTCAGTGTATCAGTAGTATAAACCTAATTACACATGCAGTGTCATAGCCTCACTGTATCAGTACTATAAACTTAATTACACCTGCAGTGTCACAGCCTCAGTGTATCAGTAGTATAAACTTAATTACATTCACAGTGTCACAGCCTCACTGTTTCAGTACTATAAACTTAATTACACCTGCAGTTTTACAGCCTCAGTGTATCATTATTCTAAACTTAATTAGACCTGTAGTGTCATAGCCTCAGTGTATCAGTACTATAAAGTTTATTACACCTGCAGTTTCACAGGCTCAGTGTATCAGTACTATAAACTAAATTACAAATGCAATTTCAAAGCCTCACTGTATGAGTTCTATAAACCTAATTACACTTGCAGTGTTACAACCTCAGTGTATCATTACTATAAACATAATAAGACATGTATTGTTATAGCCTCAGTGTGTTAGTACTATAAACCTAATTACACATGCAGTGTCACAGCCTCACTATATCAGTACTAGAAAGTTAATTACATCTGCAGTGTTACAGCCTCAGTGTATTAGTAGTATAAACTTAATTACACCTGCAGTGTCACAGCCTCAGTGCATCAGTGCTATAAACTGAAATACACCTGCAGTGTTACAGCCTCATTGTAAAAGTGCTATAAACTTAATTAAACCTGCAGTGCATAGCTTCACTGTATCAGTACTATAAACTTAGTTACACCTGCAGTGTCACAGTCTTTGTGTATCAGTACTATTAGGTTAATTACATCGGCAGTGACAAAGCCTCACTGTATCAGTACTATAAACTTAAATACATCTGCAGCTTTACAGCCTCAGTGTATCATTACTATAAACTTAATTAGACCTGTAGTGTCCTAGCCTCAGTGTATCAATACTATAAACTGAATTACACCTGCAGTTTCACAGCCTCACTGTATGAGTACTATAAACTTAATTACACCTGCAGTGTCATAGCCTCACTGCATCAGTACTATAAACTTAATTACACCTGCAGTGTCACAGCCTTTGTGTATCAGTACAATAAGGTTTATTACACCTGCATTGTCACAGCCTCACTGTATCAGTAATATAAACTTAATTACACCTGCAGTGTCACAGCCTCAGTGCATCTGTGCTGTAAACTGAATTACACCTGCAGTGTTACAGCCTCTTTGTAAAAGTGCTATAATTAAACCTGCAGTGCATAGCCTCACAGAATCAGTCCTATAAGCTTAGTTACACTTGCAGTGTCACAGCCTTTGTGTATCAGTACTATTAGGTTATTTACACCTGTAGTGTCACAGCCTCACTGTATAAGTACTATAAACTTAAATATACCTGCAGTTTTACAGCCACAGTTTATCATTACTATAAACTTAATTTAGACATGTAGTGTAATAGCCTCAGTGTATCAGTACTATAAATTGAATTACATCTGCAGTTTCATAGCCTCACTGTATGAGTACTATAAACTTAATTGCACCAGCAGTGTCATAGCCTCACTGTAGCAGTACTATAAACTTAATTACACCTGCAGTGTCACAGCCTTTGTGTATCAGTATAATAAGGTTTATTACACCTGCAGTGTCACAGCCTCACTGTATTGGTACAGTAAACTTAATTACACCTGCAGTGTCACAGCCTCACTGTATCAGTACTATAAACTTAATTACATCTGCAGTGTCACAGTCTCAGTATATCATTAATATAAACTTAATTACACCTGCAGTGTGACAGCCTCAGTTTATCAGTTCTATAAACTTAATTACACCTGCAGTGTGACAGCCTGAGTGTATCAGTACTATAAACTTAGCTACACCTGCAGTGTCACCGCCTCACTTTATCACTACTATAAACTTAATTACACTTGCAGTGTCACAGCCTCAGTGTATCAGTACTATAATCTTAATTACAGCTGTAGTGTTATAGCCTCAGTGTATCAGTACTATAAACTTTGTTACACCTGCAGTGTCATAGCCTCACTGTATGAGTACTATAAACTTAATTACACCTGCAGTGTCACAGCCTCATTGTATCAGTACTTTAAACTTAATTACACCTGCAGTGTCACAGCCTCATTGTATCAGTACTATAAACTTAATTATACCTGCAGTGTCACAGCCTCAGTGTATCAGTACTATAAATTGAATTACAAGTGCAGTGCCACAGCGTCAGTGTATCAGTACTATAAACTTAATTACACCTGCAGTGTCACAGCCTCACTGTATCAGTACTATAAACTTAATTACATCTGCAGAGTCACAGCCTTAGTGCATCAGTACTATAAACTTAATATACCTGCAATGTCACAGTCTCGCTGTATCAGTACTATAAACTTGATTACACCTGCAGTGTCACAGCCTCAGTGTATATTTACTATAAACCTTATTAGACCTGTTTTGCTATAGCCTCAGTGTATCCGTAGTATAATCTTAATTACAGCTGCAATGTCATAGCCTCACTGTATCACTACTATAAACTTAATTATATCTGCAGTGTCACAGCCTCAGTGTATCAGTAGTATAAACTTAATACACCTGCAATGTCACAGCCTCACTGTATCAGTACTATAAACTTCATTACACTTGCAGTATCACAGCTTCACTGTATCAGTATTATAAACTTGATTACACATGCAGTGTCACAGTCTCAGTGTTTCAGTACTATAAACTTAATTACACCTGCAGTGTCACAGCCTCAGAGTATCAGCACTATAAACCTAATTACTTTTGCAGTGTCACAGCCTTAGTGTATCAGTACTTTAAATTTAATTACACCTGCAGTGTCACAGCTTCATTTTATCAGTACTTTAAACTTAATTACACCCACAGTGTCACAGCCTCAGTGTATCAGTAGTATAAACATAATTACACCTGCAGTGTCACAGCCTCCGTCTATCAGTACTTTAAACTTAATTACACCGGCAGTGTCACAGCCTTAGTGTATCAGTACTATAAATTCAAGTACATTGCTCTGTCACAGCCTCAGTGTATTAGTACTATAAACTTAATTACACCTGCAGTGTCATAGCCTCACTGTATCAGTAGTATAAACTTAATTATAGCTGCAGTGCACAGCCTCACTGTATCAGTACTATAAACTTAATTACACCTGCAGTGTCACAGCCTCAGTGTACTAGAGAAATAAACTTTATTACACCTGCATGTCACAGCCTCACACTATATGTCATATAACCTTAATTACACCAGCAGTGTCACATCCTCACTGTATCAGAATTATAGACTTAATTACACCTGCAGTGTCACAGCCTCAGTGTATCAGTACTACAAACTTAATTACACCTGCAGTGTCACAGCCTCACAGTATCTGTCATATAAATGTAATTACACCTGCAGTGTTACAGCCTCAGTGTATCAGTACTATAAACCTAATTACACCTGCAGTGTTATAGCCTCACTGTATGAGTACTATAAACTTAATTAAACCTGCAGTGTCCCAGCCTCACTGTACCAGCATTATAAACTTAATTACACCTGCAGTTTCATAGCCTCAGAGTATCATTACTATAAACTTAATTAGACCTGTAGTATTATAGCCTCAGTGTATCAGTACTATAAACCTAATTACACATGCAGTGTCATAGCCTCACTGTATCAGTACTATAAACTTAATTACACCTGCAGTGTCACAGCCTCAGTGTATCAGTAGTATAAACTTAATTACATTCACAGTGTCACAGCCTCATGGTTTCAGTACTATAAACTTAATTACGCCTGCAGTTTTACAGCCTCAGTATATCATTATTATAAACTTAATTAGACCTGTAGTGTCATAGCCTCAGTGTATCAGTACTATAAAGTTTATTACACCTGCAGTTTCACAGGCTCAGTGTATCAGTACTATAAACTAAATTACAAATGCAATTTCAAAGCCTCACTGTATGAGTTCTATAAACCTAATTACACTTGCAGTGTTACAACCTCAGTGTATCATTACTATAAACATAATAAGACCTGTATTGTTATAGCCTCAGTGTGTTAGTACTATAAACCTAATTACACATGCGGTGTCAGAGCCTCACTATATCAGTACTAGAAAGTTAATTACATCTGCAGTGTTACAGCCTCAGTGTATTAGTAGTATAAACTTAATTACACCTGCAGTGTCACAGCCTCAGTGCATCAGTGCTATAAACTGAAATACACCTGCAGTGTTACAGCCTCATTGTAAAAGTGCTATAAACTTAATTAAACCTGCAGTGCATAGCTTCACTGTATCAGTACTATAAACTTAGCTACACCTGCAGTGTCACAATCTTTGTGTATCAGTACTATTAGGTTAATTACATCGGCAGCGACAAAGCCTCACTGTATCAGTACTATAAACTTAAACACATCTGCAGTTTTACAGCCTCAGTGTATCATTACTATAAACTTAATTAGACCTGTAGTGTCCTAGCCTCAGTGTATCAATACTATAAACTGAATTACACCTGCAGTTTCACAGCCTCACTGTATGAGTACTATAAACTTAATTACACCTGCAGTGTCACAGCCTTTGTGTATCAGTACAATAAGGTTTATTACACCTGCAGTGTCACAGCCTCACTGTATCAGTAATATAAACTTAATTACACCTGCAGTGTCCCAGTTTCAGTGCATCAGTACTATAAACTGAATTACACCTGCAGTGTTACTGCCTCAGTATAAAAGTGCTATAAACTTAATTAAACCTGCAGTGCATTACCTCACAGAATCAGTCCTATAAGCTTAGTTACACTTGCAGTGTCACAGCCTTTGTGTATCAGTACTATTAGGTTATTTACACCTGTAGTGTCACAGCTTCACTGTATAAGTACTATAAACTTAAATATACCTGCAGTTTTACAGCCTCCGTTTATCATTACTATAAACTTAATTTAGACCTGTAGTGTAATAGCCTCAGTGTATCAGTAATATAAACTGAATTACATCTGCAGTTTCATAGCCTCACTGTATGAGTACTATAAACTTAATTGCACCAGCAGTGCCATAGCCTCACTGTATCAGTACTATAAACTTAATTACACCTGCAGTGTCACAGCCTTTTTGTATCAGTATAATAAGGTTTATTACACCTGCAGTGTCACAGCCTCACTGTATCGATACAGTAAACTTAATTACACCTGCAGTGTCACAGCCTCACTGTATCAGTACTATAAACTTAATTACACCTGCAGTGTCACAGTCTTAGTATATCATTAATATAAACTTAATTACACCTGCAGTGTGACAGCCTCAGTTTATCAGTTCTATAAACTTAATTACACCTGCAGTGTGACAGCCTGAGTGTATCAGTACTATAAACTTATCTACACCTGCAGTGTCACCGCCTCACTTTATCACTACTATAAACTTAATTACACCTGCAGTGTCACAGCCTCAGTGTATCAGTACTATAATCTTAATTACAGCTGTAGTGTTACAGCCTCAGTGTATCAGTGCTATAAACTTCGTTACACCTGCAGTGTCATAGCCTCACTGTATGAGTACTATAAACTTAATTACACCTCCAGTGTCACAGCCTCATTGTATCAGTACTTTAAACTTAATTACACCTGCAGTGTCACAGCCTCGTTGTATCAGTACTATAAACTTAATTATACCTGCAGTGTCACAGCCTCAGTGTATCAGTACTATAAATTGAATTACACATGCAGTGCCACAGCCTCAGTGTATCAGTACTATAAACTTAATTACATCTGCAGTGTCACAGGCTCACTGTATCAGTACTATAAACTTAATTACACCTGCAGAGTCACAGCCTTAGTGCATCAGTACTATAAACTTAATATACCTGCAATGTCACAGTCTCACTGTATCAGTACTATAAACTTGATTACACCCGCAGTGTCACAGCCTCAGTGCATATTTACTATAAACCTTATTAGACCTGTTTTGTTATAGCCTCGGTGTATCCGTACTATAATCTTAATTACAGCTGCAATGTCATAGCCTCACTGTATCACTACTATAAACTTAATTATATCTGCAGTGTCACAGCCTCAGTGTATCAGTAGTATAAACTTAATACACCTGCAATGTCACAGCCTCACTGTATCAGTACTATAAACTTAATTACACCCGCAACATCACAGCCTCACTGTATCAGTACTATAAACTTAATTACACCTGCAGTGTCACAGCCTCACTGTATCAGTAAAATAAACTTAATCACACTCACAGTGTCACAGCCTCAGTGTATCATTACTATAAAAATACTTAGACCTGTAGTGTTATAGCCTCAGTGCATCAGTACTATAAACCTAATTGCACATGCAGTGTCATAGCCTCACCGTATCAGTACTATAAACGTAATTACATCTGCAGTGTTACAGCCTCAGTGTAATAGTGCTATAAACTTAATTACACCTGCAGTGTCACAGCGTCAGTGCATCAGCAGTATAAACTTAGTTACACCTGCAGTGTCACAGCCGTTGTGTATCAGTACTATTAGGTTAATTACACCTGCAGTGTCACAACCTCACTGTATCAGTACTATAAACCTAAATACACCTGCAGTGTTACAGTCTTAGTGTATCATTACTATAAACTTAATAAGACCTGTAGTGTCATAGCCTCAGTGTATCAGTACTATAAACTGAATTACACCTGCAGTTTGACAGCCTCACTGTATGAGTAGTATAAATTTAATTACACCTACAGTGTCACAGCCTCAGTATATCTAATATAAACATACTTAGACCTGTAGTGTTATAGCCTCTGTGTATCAGTACTATAAACTTAGTTACACCTGCAGTGTCACAGCCTTTGTGTATCAGTACTATTAGGTTAATTACACTTGCAGTGTCACAGCCTCACTGTATCAGCATTATAAACTTAATTACACCTGCAGTTTCACAGCCTCAGTGTATCATTAGTATAAACTTAATTAGACATGTAGTGTTATAGCCTCAGTGTATCAGTACTATAAACTTAATTACACCTGCAGTGTTACAGCCTTAATGTATTGGTACTATAAACTTAATTACTTGTGCAGTTTCACAGCCTCACTGTATGAGTACTAGTAATTTAATTACACCTGCAGTATCACAGCCTCAGTGTATCAGTACTATAAACTTAATTACACCTGAAGTGTTATAGCCTCAGTGTATCAGTACTATAAACTTAATTACACCTGCAGTGTCACAGCCTCACTGTATCAGTACAATATAAACTTAATACACCTGCAATGTTGCAACCTCACTCTGTCAGTACTATAAACTTAATTATACTATAAGAGTAAGTGTTATCATGGTCCAAATGCTCCTGTTACTAATAAAATAAATAAATGATCCAAAAGAGAAGCACAGGAGCAAACCAAGGCTGACAACAAAAATCAGCATGAATTCAGCAGTCACTGAGGCTTATTCAAGCAGCAGAAATAAATGCTATTAAAATTAATGGCACTGGCAGTGTCACAGCCTCAGGGTATCAGTACTTTAAACTTAATTTCACATGCAGTGTCACAGCCTAAGTGTATCAGTGGTATAAACTTAACACACCTGCAGTGTCACAGCCTCAGTGTATCAGTACTATAAACTTAATTACACATGCAGTGTCACAGCCTCAGTGTATCATTACTAAAAACTGAATTAGACCTGTAGTGTTATAGCCTCAGTGTATCAGTACTATAAACTTAATTACACTGGCAGTGTCATAGCCTCTCTATATGAGTACTATAAAATTAATTACACCTACAGTGTTACAGCCACACTGTATCAGTAATATAAACTTAATTACACCTGCAGTGTCACTGCCTCACTGTAATATTAGTATAAACTTAATTACACCCACAGTGTCACTGCCTCAGTGTATTATTACTATAAACTTAATTAGACCTGTAGTGTTATAGCCTCAGTCTATCAGTACTATAAACTTAATTACACCTGCAGTGTCATAGCCTCACTGTATTAGTACTACAAACTTAATTATGTCTGCAGTGTCACAGCCTCTGTGTATCAGTACTATAAACTTATTTACACCTGCAATGTCATAGCCTCACTATATGAGTCCCATAAACTTAACTATACCTGCAGTGTCACAGCCTCACTGTATCAGTACTATAAACTTAATTACACCTGCAGTGTCATAGCCTCACTGTATTAGTACTACAAACTTAATTATGTCTGCAGTGTCACAGCCTCTGTGTATCAGTACTATAAACTTATTTACACCTGCAATGTCATAGCCTCACTATATGAGTCCCATAAACTTAACTATGTCTGCAGTGTCACAGCCTCACTGTATCAGTACTACAAACTTAATTACACCTGCAGTGTCACAGCCTCAGTGTATTAGAGATATAATCTTTATTATACCTGCATGTCACAGCCTCACACTATATGTCCTATAATCTTAATTACACCGGCAGTGTCACATTCTCACTGTATGAGTACTATATACTTAATTACACCTGCAGTGTCACAGCCTCAGTGTATCAGTACTATAAACTTAATGACACCTGCAGTGTCACAGCCTCACAGTATCTGTCATATAAACGTAATTACACCTGCAGTGTCACAGCCTCCGTGTATCAGTACTATAAACCTAATTACAGCTGCAGTGTCACAGCCTTAGTGTATCAGTACTTTAAACTGAATTATACCTGCAGTGTCACAGCCTCAGTGTATCGGTACTATTAAACTTAATTGCACTGGCAGTGTCACAGCCTCAGGGTATCAGTACTTTAACTTAATTACACCTGCAGTGTCAAAGCCTCAGTGTATCATTACTATAAACTTAACTAAACCTGTAGTGTCATAGCCTCACTGTATCAGAACTATAAACTTAGTTACACCTGAAATGTCATAGTCTTTGTTTATCAGTACTATTAATTTAATTATATCTGCAGTGTCAAAGCCTCACTGTATCAGTACTATAAACTTAAATACACCTGCAGTTTTACAGCCGCAGAGTATCATTACTATAAACTTAATTAGACCTGTAGTGTCATAGCCTCAGTGTATCAGTACTATAAACTGAATTACACCTGCAGTTTCACAGCCTCACTGCATGAGTACTATAAACTTAATTACTCCTGCAGTGTCATAGCCTCACAGTATCAGTACTATAAACTTAACTACACCTGCAGTGTCACAGCCTTTGTGTATCAGTACAATAAGGTTTATTACACCTGGAGTGTGACAGCCTCACTGTATCAGTACAATAAACTTAATTACTCCTGCAGTGTCAAAGCCTCAGTGTATCAGTACTATAAATTTAATTACGCCTGCAGTTTTACAGCCTCAGTGTATCATTACTATGAACTTAATTAGACCTGTAGTGTCATAGCCTCAGTGTATCAGTACTATAACCTAAATTACACATGCAATTTCAAAGCCTCTCTGTATGAGTTCTATAATCTTAATTACACTCGCAGTGTTACAACCTCAGTGTATCATTACTATAAACATAATAAGACCTGTATTTTTATAGCCTCAGTGTGTTAGTACTATGAACCTAATTACACATGCAGTGTCAGAGCCTCACTATATCAGTACTAGAAAGTTAATTACATCTGCCGTGTTACAGCCTCAGTGTATCAGTGATATAATATTAATTACATATACAGTTTCACAGCCTCACTGTATGAGTAATATAAACACAATTACACCTGTAGTGTCACAGCCTCAGTGTATTATTACTATAAACTTAATTAGACCTGTAGTGTTATAGCCTCAGTATATCAGTACTATAAACTTAATTACACCTGCAGTGTTATAGCCTCATGGTATGAGTACTATAAACTTAATTAAACCTGCAGTGTCCCAGCCTCACTGTACCAGCATTATAAACTTAATTACACCTTCAGTGTCACAGCCTCAGTGTATCATTACTATAAACTTAATTAGACCTGTAGTATTATAGCCTCAGTGTATCAGTAGTATAAACCTAATTACACATGCAGTGTCATAGCCTCACTGTATCAGTACTATAAACTTAATTACACCTGCAGTGTCACAGCCTCAGTGTATCAGTAGTATAAACTTAATTACATTCACAGTGTCACAGCCTCACTGTTTCAGTACTATAAACTTAATTACGCCTGCAGTTTTACAGCCTCAGTGTATCATTATTCTAAACTTAATTAGACCTGTAGTGTCATATTCTCAGTGCATCAGTACTATAAAGTTTATTACACCTGCAGTTTCACAGGCTCAGTGTATCAGTACTATAAACTAAATTACAAATGCAATTTCAAAGCCTAACTGTATGAGTTCTATAAACCTAATTACACTTGCAGTGTTACAACCTCAGTGTATCATTACTATAAACATAATAAGACATGTATTGTTATAGCCTCAGTGTGTTAGTACTATAAACCTAATTACACATGCAGTGTCACAGCCTCACTATATCAGTACTAGAAAGTTAATTACATCTGCAGTGTTACAGCCTCAGTGTATTAGTAGTATAAACTTAATTACACCTGCAGTGTCACAGCCTCAGTGCATCAGTGCTATAAACTGAAATACACCTGCAGTGTTACAGCCTCATTGTAAAAGTGCTATAAACTTAATTAAACCTGCAGTGCATAGCTTCACTGTATCAGTACTATAAACTTAGTTACACCTGCAGTGTCACAGTCTTTGTGTATTAGTACTATTAGATTAATTACATCGGCAGTGACAAAGCCTCACTGTATCAGTACTATAAACTTAAATACATCTGCAGCTTTACAGCCTCAGTGTATCATTACTATAAACTTAATTAGACCTGTAGTGTCCTAGCCTCAGTGTATCAATACTATAAACTGAATTACACCTGCAGTTTCACAGCCTCACTGTATGAGTACTATAAACTTAATTACACCTGCAGTGTCATAGCCTCACTGCATCAGTACTATAAACTTAATTACACCTGCAGTGTCACAGCCTTTGTGTATCAGTACAATAAGGTTTATTACACCTGCATTGTCACAGCCTCACTGTATCAGTAATATAAACTTAATTACACCTGCAGTGTCACAGCCTCAGTGCATCTGTGCTGTAAACTGAATTACACCTGCAGTGTTACAGCCTCTTTGTAAAAGTGCTATAATTAAACCTGCAGTGCATAGCCTCACAGAATCAGTCCTATAAGCTTAGTTACACTTGCAGTGTCACAGCCTTTGTGTATCAGTACTATTAGGTTATTTACACATGTAGTGTCACAGCCTCACTGTATAAGTACTATAAACTTAAATATACCTGCAGTTTTACAGCCACAGTTTA
This sequence comes from Protopterus annectens, assembly GCF_019279795.1. Taxonomy (NCBI): domain Eukaryota; kingdom Metazoa; phylum Chordata; order Ceratodontiformes; family Protopteridae; genus Protopterus; species Protopterus annectens. The sequence continues at coordinate 908,164,070 of NC_056733.1, forward strand.
TCATTACTATAAACTTAATTTAGACATGTAGTGTAATAGCCTCAGTGTATCAGTACTATAAATTGAATTACATCTGCAGTTTCATAGCCTCACTGTATGAGTACTATAAACTTAATTGCACCAGCAGTGTCATAGCCTCACTGTAGCAGTACTATAAACTTAATTACACCTGCAGTGTCACAGCCTTTGTGTATCAGTATAATAAGGTTTATTACACCTGCAGTGTCACAGCCTCACTGTATTGGTACAGTAAACTTAATTACACCTGCAGTGTCACAGCCTCACTGTATCAGTACTATAAACTTAATTACACCTGCAGTGTCACAGTCTCAGTATATCATTAATATAAACTTAATTACACCTGCAGTGTGACAGCCTCAGTTTATCAGTTCTATGAACTTAATTACACCTGCAGTGTGACAGCCTGAGTGTATCAGTACTATAAACTTAGCTACACCTGCAGTGTCACCGCCTCACTTTATCACTACTATAAACTTAATTACACTTGCAGTGTCACAGCCTCAGTGTATCAGTACTATAATCTTAATTACAGCTGTAGTGTTATAGCCTCAGTGTATCAGTACTATAAACTTTGTTACACCTGCAGTGTCATAGCCTCACTGTATGAGTACTATAAACTTAATTACACCTGCAGTGTCACAGCCTCATTGTATCAGTACTTTAAACTTAATTACACCTGCAGTGTCACAGCCTCAGTGTATCAGTACTATAACCTAAATTACACATGCAATTTCAAAGCCTCTCTGTATGAGTTCTATAATCTTAATTACACTCGCAGTGTTACAACCTCAGTGTATCATTACTATAAACATAATAAGACCTGTATTTTTATAGCCTCAGTGTGTTAGTACTATGAACCTAATTACACATGCAGTGTCAGAGCCAAACTATATCAGTACTAGAAAGTTAATTACATCTGCCGTGTTACAGCCTCAGTGTATCAGTGATATAATATTAATTACATATACAGTTTCACAGCCTCACTGTATGAGTAATATAAACACAATTACACCTGTAGTGTCACAGCCTCAGTGTATTATTACTATAAACTTAATTAGACCTGTAGTGTTATAGCCTCAGTGTATCAGTACTATAAACTTAATTACACCTGCAGTGTTATAGCCTCATGGTATGAGTACTATAAACTTAATTAAACCTGTAGTGTCCCAGCCTCACTGTACCAGCATTATAAACTTAATTACACCTTCAGTGTCACAGCCTCAGTGTATCATTACTATAAACTTAATTAGACCTGTAGTATTATAGCCTCAGTGTATCAGTAGTATAAACCTAATTACACATGCAGTGTCATAGCCTCACTGTATCAGTACTATAAACTTAATTACACCTGCAGTGTCACAGCCTCAGTGTATCAGTAGTATAAACTTAATTACATTCACAGTGTCACAGCCTCACTGTTTCAGTACTATAAACTTAATTACACCTGCAGTTTTACAGCCTCAGTGTATCATTATTCTAAACTTAATTAGACCTGTAGTGTCATAGCCTCAGTGTATCAGTACTATAAAGTTTATTACACCTGCAGTTTCACAGGCTCAGTGTATCAGTACTATAAACTAAATTACAAATGCAATTTCAAAGCCTCACTGTATGAGTTCTATAAACCTAATTACACTTGCAGTGTTACAACCTCAGTGTATCATTACTATAAACATAATAAGACATGTATTGTTATAGCCTCAGTGTGTTAGTACTATAAACCTAATTACACATGCAGTGTCACAGCCTCACTATATCAGTACTAGAAAGTTAATTACATCTGCAGTGTTACAGCCTCAGTGTATTAGTAGTATAAACTTAATTACACCTGCAGTGTCACAGCCTCAGTGCATCAGTGCTATAAACTGAAATACACCTGCAGTGTTACAGCCTCATTGTAAAAGTGCTATAAACTTAATTAAACCTGCAGTGCATAGCTTCACTGTATCAGTACTATAAACTTAGTTACACCTGCAGTGTCACAGTCTTTGTGTATCAGTACTATTAGGTTAATTACATCGGCAGTGACAAAGCCTCACTGTATCAGTACTATAAACTTAAATACATCTGCAGCTTTACAGCCTCAGTGTATCATTACTATAAACTTAATTAGACCTGTAGTGTCCTAGCCTCAGTGTATCAATACTATAAACTGAATTACACCTGCAGTTTCACAGCCTCACTGTATGAGTACTATAAACTTAATTACACCTGCAGTGTCATAGCCTCACTGCATCAGTACTATAAACTTAATTACACCTGCAGTGTCACAGCCTTTGTGTATCAGTACAATAAGGTTTATTACACCTGCATTGTCACAGCCTCACTGTATCAGTAATATAAACTTAATTACACCTGCAGTGTCACAGCCTCAGTGCATCTGTGCTGTAAACTGAATTACACCTGCAGTGTTACAGCCTCTTTGTAAAAGTGCTATAATTAAACCTGCAGTGCATAGCCTCACAGAATCAGTCCTATAAGCTTAGTTACACTTGCAGTGTCACAGCCTTTGTGTATCAGTACTATTAGGTTATTTACACCTGTAGTGTCACAGCCTCACTGTATAAGTACTATAAACTTAAATATACCTGCAGTTTTACAGCCACAGTTTATTATTACTATAAACTTAATTTAGACATGTAGTGTAATAGCCTCAGTGTATCAGTACTATAAATTGAATTACATCTGCAGTTTCATAGCCTCACTGTATGAGTACTATAAACTTAATTGCACCAGCAGTGTCATAGCCTCACTGTAGCAGTACTATAAACTTAATTACACCTGCAGTGTCACAGCCTTTGTGTATCAGTATAATAAGGTTTATTACACCTGCAGTGTCACAGCCTCACTGTATTGGTACAGTAAACTTAATTACACCTGCAGTGTCACAGCCTCACTGTATCAGTACGATAAACTTAATTACACCTGCAGTGTCACAGTCTCAGTATATCATTAATATAAACTTAATTACACCTGCAGTGTGACAGCCTCAGTTTATCAGTTCTATAAACTTAATTACACCTGCAGTGTGACAGCCTGAGTAGCTACACCTGCAGTGTCACCGCCTCACTTTATCACTACTATAAACTTAATTACACTTGCAGTGTCACAGCCTCAGTGTATCAGTACTATAATCTTAATTACAGCTGTAGTGTTATAGCCTCAATGTATCAGTACTATAAACTTTGTTACACCTGCAGTGTCATAGCCTCACTGTATGAGTACTATAAACTTAATTACACCTGCAGTGTCACAGCCTCATTGTATCAGTACTTTAAACTTAATTACACCTGCAGTGTCACAGCCTCACTGTATCAGTACTATAAACTTAATTACATCTGCAGAGTCACAGCCTTAGTGCATCAGTACTATAAACTTAATATACCTGCAATGTCACAGTCTCGCTGTATCAGTACTATAAACTTGATTACACCTGCAGTGTCACAGCCTCAGTGTATATTTACTATAAACCTTATTAGACCTGTTTTGCTATAGCCTCAGTGTATCCGTACTATAATCTTAATTACAGCTGCAATGTCATAGCCTCACTGTATCACTACTATAAACTTAATTATATCTGCAGTGTCACAGCCTCAGTGTATCAGTAGTATAAACTTAATACACCTGCAATGTCACAGCCTCACTGTATCAGTACTATAAACTTCATTACACTTGCAGTATCACAGCTTCACTGTATCAGTATTATAAACTTGATTACACATGCAGTGTCACAGTCTCAGTGTTTCAGTACTATAAACTTAATTACACCTGCAGTGTCACAGCCTCAGAGTATCAGCACTATAAACCTAATTACTTTTGCAGTGTCACAGCCTTAGTGTATCAGTACTTTAAATTTAATTACACCTGCAGTGTCACAGCTTCATTTTATCAGTACTTTAAACTTAATTACACCCACAGTGTCACAGCCTCAGTGTATCAGTAGTATAAACATAATTACACCTGCAGTGTCACAGCCTCCGTCTATCAGTACTTTAAACTTAATTACACCGGCAGTGTCACAGCCTTAGTGTATCAGTACTATAAATTCAAGTACATTGCTGTGTCACAGCCTCAGTGTATTAGTACTATAAACTTAATTACACCTGCAGTGTCATAGCCGCACTGTATCAGTAGTATAAACTTAATTATAGCTGCAGTGCACAACCTCACTGTATCAGTACTATAAACTTAATTACACCTGCAGTGTCACAGCCTCAGTGTACTAGAGATATAAACTTTATTACACCTGCATGTCACAGCCTCACACTATATGTCATATAACCTTAATTACACCAGCAGTGTCACATCCTCACTGTATCAGAATTATAGACTTAATTACACCTGCAGTGTCACAGCCTCAGTGTATCAGTACTACAAACTTAATTACACCTGCAGTGTCACAGCCTCACAGTATCTGTCATATAAATGTAATTACACCTGCAGTGTTACAGCCTCAGTGTATCAGTACTATAAACCTAATTACACCTGCAGTGTTATAGCCTCACTGTATGAGTACTATAAACTTAATTAAACCTGCAGTGTCCCAGCCTCACTGTACCAGCATTATAAACTTAATTACACCTTCAGTGTCACAGCCTCAGTGTATCATTACTATAAACTTAATTAGACCTGTAGTATTATAGCCTCAGTGTATCAGTACTATAAACCTAATTACACATGCAGTGTCATAGCCTCACTGTATCAGTACTATAAACTTAATTACACCTGCAGTGTCACAGCCTCAGTGTATCAGTAGTATAAACTTAATTACATTCACAGTGTCACAGCCTCATGGTTTCAGTACTATAAACTTAATTACACCTGCAGTTTTACAGCCTCAGTATATCATTATTATAAACTTAATTAGACCTGTAGTGTCATAGCCTCAGTGTATCAGTACTATAAAGTTTATTACACCTGCAGTTTCACAGGCTCAGTGTATCAGTACTATAAACTAAATTACAAATGCAATTTCAAAGCCTCACTGTATGAGTTCTATAAACCTAATTACACTTGCAGTGTTACAACCTCAGTGTATCATTACTATAAACATAATAAGACCTGTATTGTTATAGCCTCAGTGTGTTAGTACTATAAACCTAATTACACATGCAGTGTCAGAGCCTCACTATATCAGTACTAGAAAGTTAATTACATCTGCAGTGTTACAGCCTCAGTGTATTAGTAGTATAAACTTAATTACACCTGCAGTGTCACAGCCTCAGTGCATCAGTGCTATAAACTGAAATACACCTGCAGTGTTACAGCCTCATTGTAAAAGTGCTATAAACTTAATTAAACCTGCAGTGCATAGCTTCACTGTATCAGTACTATAAACTTAGCTACACCTGCAGTGTCACAGTCTTTGTGTATCAGTACTATTAGGTTAATTACATCGGCAGTGACAAAGCCTCACTGTATCAGTACTATAAACTTAAACACATCTGCAGTTTTACAGCCTCAGTGTATCATTACTATAAACTTAATTAGACCTGTAGTGTCCTAGCCTCAGTGTATCAATACTATAAACTGAATTACACCTGCAGTTTCACAGCCTCACTGTATGAGTACTATAAACTTAATTACACCTGCAGTGTCATAGCCTCACTGCATCAGTACTATAAACTTAATTACACCTGCAGTGTCACAGCCTTTGTGTATCAGTACAATAAGGTTTATTACACCTGCAGTGTCACAGCCTCACTGTATCAGTAATATAAACTTAATTACACCTGCAGTGTCACAGCCTCAGTGCATCAGTACTATAAACTGAATTACACCTGCAGTGTTACAGCCTCAGTATAAAAGTGCTATAAACTTAATTAAACCTGCAGTGCATAACCTCACAGAATCAGTCCTATAAGCTTAGTTACACTTGCAGTGTCACAGCCTTTGTGTATCAGTACTATTAGGTTATTTACACCTGTAGTGTCACAGCCTCACTGTATAAGTACTATAAACTTAAATATACCTGCAGTTTTACAGCCTCCGTTTATCATTACTATAAACTTAATTTAGACCTGTAGTGTAATAGCCTCAGTGTATCAGTAATATAAACTGAATTACATCTGCAGTTTCATAGCCTCACTGTATGAGTATTATAAACTTAATTGCACCAGCAGTGTCATAGCCTCACTGTATCAGTACTATAAACTTAATTACACCTGCAGTGTCACAGCCTTTTTGTATCAGTATAATAAGGTTTATTACACCTGCAGTGTCACAGCCTCACTGTATCGATACAGTAAACTTAATTACACCTGCAGTGTCACAGCCTCACTGTATCAGTACTATAAACTTAATTACACCTGCAGTGTCACAGTCTTAGTATATCATTAATATAAACTTAATTACACCTGCAGTGTGACAGCCTCAGTTTATCAGTTCTATAAACTTAATTACACCTGCAGTGTGACAGCCTGAGTGTATCAGTACTATAAACTTATCTACACCTGCAGTGTCACCGCCTCACTTTATCACTACTATAAACTTAATTACACCTGCAGTGTCACAGCCTCAGTGTATCAGTACTATAATCTTAATTACAGCTGTAGTGTTATAGCCTCAGTGTATCAGTGCTATAAACTTCGTTACACCTGCAGTGTCATAGCCTCACTGTATGAGTACTATAAACTTAATTACACCTGCAGTGTCACAGCCTCATTGTATCAGTACTTTAAACTTAATTACACCTGCAGTGTCACAGCTTCACTGTATCAGTACTATAAACTTAATTACACATGCAGTGTCACAGCTTCATTGTATCAATACTTTAAACTTAGTTACACCCGCAGTGTCACAGCCTCAGTGTATCAGTAGTATAAACTTAATACACCCGCAGCATCACAGCCTCACTGTATCAGTACTATAAACTTAATTACACATGCAGTGTCACAGCCTCAGTGCATTAGAGATATAAACCTAATTACACCTGCAGTGTAATAGTCTCACTGTTTTTGTCCTGTAAACTTAATTACACCTGCAGTATCACAGCCTGACTGTATCAGTACTATAAACTTAATTACACCTGCAGTATCACAGCTTCACTGTATCAGTGCTATAAACATAATTACACCTGCAGTGTCACAGCCTTAGTGTATCAGTACTTTAAACTTAATTACACATGCAGTGTCACAGCCTCTTTGTATCAGTACTTTAAACTTAATTACACCTGCATTGTCACAGCCTTAGTCTATCAATACTTTAAACTTAATTACACCCGCAGTGTCACAGCCTTAGTGTATCAATACTATAAATTCAATTACATTGCAGTGTCACAGCCTCAGTGTATCAGTAGTATAAACTTAATTACACCTGCAGTGTCACAGCCTGAGTGTATCAGTGCTATAAACTTAGTTACATCTGGAGCATCGCAGCCTCCATGTATCAGTAATATAAACTTAGTTACACCTGAACTGTTAGTGCCTCCATCTGTAGCACAAACTACATTTACACCTACAGTATTAAAGCCTCAGTGTATCTGTATGATAAACTTAATTACACCTGCAGTTATGTCTGTCTGTGCCTTAAACTGCACCAAACCCATAAGTCTGTGTTTCAGTGTGTCTGTACTATAATATTTATTAACCTGTCGTACTGGCACTCTACCCTAACTTCACCACATGTAGGTGACTTATCTTGTCCTTCACAGTCTAGGTATTGCACTACAAGTCTTTCCCATCTCTTTAGCGTGTTGGTGCCCTTCCTTCTGTGCTCTTCATTTTTTCTACTTCCTGCTCCCCAGCCCTCTAATTATAAGACTAAGTGCCTTCCACTTTCCCCAGTTTAGGTTATGGTGATTTTCTTTTTTTCAAGTCCTTTCAGCAACTGTGCCTTTTCATAAGATGCACAATGAATGGTGTCCTTCTGTTCCACTGCATATTTGAATCCTGTCAGCTTTCTATCCATCTTCTGTCTAATCCAAATATTTTGCTGATGTTATTGACTATATGTAAATTTCCATAAAACATAAGAATATTTGAATTCTGTTTATAATAGGAAGGCTTAGATGCCATTAATATCCCTACTGTGGAGTCTGTGAGCCTGAAGTCCTCTACTGTTCTGTGTGCCTTGTGATAAGATGCCAAGGTAGCTTCATCCCTCACTTGTGGGTAAAGCAAACTACGACAGCACCCATTCATTACATAACCAGCTTCTTTTCTGTTATCATGCTCTAGTTACATCACCTTCTATTTCTCTCTCTCTTCCTCCATTACCCTAAATTGCTTTATAATTGTTTATTTTTTTATGTCTCTCTTTGGTAGCTGTAACATCTGAAAAGTCTACATTAGTAATACTCTGCTGTATTCTAAGTGATTTGTGATGTCCCATCATCTTCTTCTGTCCTTTAGTATGTACACATGTGGCCTCTCTGACCAAGTCCTAGTACTGAAAAAGGTTTTTGTCTTCATTGTCCACACTGAGGATCAGCTCTCTGGCCCAGCTGCTCCCCTGATCCATTTCCTCCCTCTTGGCTAGAATAGTTATTATTCATTCTTTGGGAGAAAGGGTCAGGTAAATTATGAGTGACATTGTATTTCATGCCCTATCCTCTCACTGCACATGCTTGGAACATGCCTAAGGGGTTGGCATGCAGTAGGATTTGTAGCTGCTGTCCAGTCCTTCAAGTTCAATATAATAAAAGCCCCACCCTCTCATAAGTTGCAGCTCAGTGTGAGCCCTGCCCCCTGCCCCTTCCAGGATTCAGTGATTGGAAGTCTGCATGGGCACATGCCTCTCCGCCTTCAAAGAGGTGATCAGATTCCACATTATCATTCCTCTGTCTCACCCCATCCAGCTCTTCCAGTGCTGGGCCTGTTAATTGAATCCCAGTTGCCTAGGTCACAGCTAGGGCTCTGTCCCTCTATACCACACAGCTGGATTCCTGAATGAGGTTTTGGGTCCTTCCCTACATTACCTGTAAGTTGTATCTGCCTGAGCAGTAAAGGGTATGGAAATTACCTGTAATTTTTATATGTCTGGATGGTATGGGCCATGGGCTAGTAGACACTATAGCAGATATGATCTTCTTGTTGGCTTTATGCAGAGACAGATTGTATTCCTGCATTCCATTAGTAATTCCTCTAGATGCAAAGCTGAGCATCATATGCATGCAGTCAAAACCCAAGAAAACTGTTTCCTCTTCAGATACCCTGGCTATGGCCTTATGTGACCTCCATTTAGCTCATAAGGATACATCTTCTCTTCAGATACTATGGTCATGGCCTCACTTAACCGCCAGTTAGCCCATAAGGGTATAGTTCCTTTACTGATACTATGGCCATCACCTCACTTGACCTCCAGTTAACCAATAAGGATACTGTTCCTTTTCAGTTACTGCTTTCATGACCTCACCTGACTTCCAGTTAGCCCATAGGCATACTACTCCTCTCCATAAACCATAGGCATGGCCTCGCCTGACCTCTTCATCTAGCTCTTTTTTGTTTCTCAAAGGTTCATAGGTGAAAACTAAGCTAACTTTCATGAAGGGCCATTTTAAGCATAGCCAATGCGAAGGTCAGAATCGAACCCTGTACTCTGTGTATATGAAGTAACGTTCTTAACCATTATGCCAAATCCACCCCCCAAAATAGGCTACACTGAGATTTTAACTCATACATTAACAACTAACATTCACATTGCCAAACTGCTTAAATAGTTAAGCTAATTGACACTTGCAGGTTCTCTGCAATTTTGCATCACCCTAAACTTGATTGAATTTAAAATGGACAAGGTGTAAACACTGTGAGTTTAATTCCTGGTAAAATGCTTGCTGATCACTTTCCTGTTGCCACTGCAGTTACTCTTTTCACAGTGGCAGCAATTCATTATGTGTGGGCATTTCTTTTTTCTCCACATTTGTGCATCCGTGCAGTAAAGCACTCCTGATGTGGATTATGGGGTGCAAGTGGCTTTCCCCTTGCAAAATAGTTTTTTGCATATTTAACCAGCCTGAAGATTTTTTTTGTCTGATTGAAGCTTCAAAGACATTAGATTTCACAAAATGTAGGTGACATTATTTCTTGTCTCATGTGCTGGATGTTGGATTGTAGTGGACAACAATTTAATCTAGTTAAAGTCCTCGTTCATGTCTCTCATGCATTTCTTAGTGTCTACCTTCCTACTGACCTTTCATCTTCTTCTACAGATTGGGAGATTTTCATAGATCATGCAGAATCATGATAACATGCATGAATCATGCCCCTCCTTTCACTTCTTTCATTCTGGAAGAAGTACCTTTGAAGGGCCAGGTCATCTACCAGTTTTATTGAAGATACTGGATTGAGTCACAGACTACACACTGAGAAAACCCCTTCATAATTCCAGTTGTCCTACAAGAGTTTCATTGTGTGAATCACACATCTGTATTAATGACTCACATTTTGCAGAGACCAGATTGCTCCTAGTAAATTAACTATAAGGGATATTTAGGACTCTGAAGTATACTAATTATTTGTTGTGTGCATCGTTCTATTCTTGTTTGGTTTAATTTTGCATTTCCTTTTCCAGATCTACATAATGTCTGACAACATTGATGAGTAAAGTCCATCATGTTTTTTCCAGAAATGTATTAGACAGTACACTGCATCTTTATGGCTTCCATATGCAGTAGACCCCTGATGATCTGGGCTGTTACTGGAGTGGATCTCTGACAAATGGGGCTAATACCTGCCATGTTTACCTGATATCTGTGTCTCCTTGATTATATGGACTTCCACATGCAAAGGCTCTCTTCATTCAGCTTTTTAAACACCTTTATTCATTTCACATATATTTACTAATCATATGGATACACATCCGTGGCAGGACTAGCCACCTGGCAGTATAAACCCTGATGCTATGTGATTATATGTTGAAGTGGCACTCTGACTCCATGTGCAAAAATGGGAAATGGGGGTTGTGGATGAATGGATGGAGGGGTATGGCTACACATATAGTAATGAAAAAGAAAACAAATAATTACATTTTTCTTTTTCATGAAGTATATGTTTTGTTTTTTGATGATTGTCATTCACTCTAGCATTACATACATTTCTCAAGTCCTGCCTTCCCTGAAATTTCACTCCTCTTCATCCTGAACATTATTCACCATGTATTGCTTCTACAAATTTAATTTATTTCTATGTTAATTTGTTCTATGGATCCCGTCTCCAGTTCGTTTTTCTCCTTTACAACATCCAGTAATTCATATACATGTAGTTTAGATTTTGATTTTGATTGCTTGTACGTTACTAAACATATCCATAGTCAAGAGTTTCGGACTTCTCATTGTTTGCATTTTCTTTTTTTTAATCTCTCTTCACACATCCTTAGCACTTGTTTTTTTTTTGGGGGGGGGGCTAATAGCATGAAATTTACTAAAGCTTTATTATGTCTATGCAATTCAGTTTCTATATCACAGCTCAACTAATCATGTCCTTAGTTGCAATCATTTTTATTTATTTACTTATTTATTTGCAGTTGGTTTACCAGGATAGTCCATTGGGCCAAGATGAACCCGTTTTCAATGGAGTCCTGGGGAGAAAAGCTCCAGACATTTTAGGTTACAATAGGTTCTTAGACATGTTTAGACACTGTAAAAAAAATCTGAGTAGACAATACAGATAATAAACAAACAATTACAATTAATTCAACAAGAGTTAAAACTTATATGAGAAGCAGATTAAACAGGATTTTACAATTAAAAATAAGAAGTCATTACATATTGAGTCCTACACTTATGAGGTATAGTGTAGTATATTCTTGCAGATACTATAGTAATAATAATATAAGAGTTAGGAGAAATGTTAGAGTGAAATCAAGGGTATAAGCAGGAGAAAGGAAAGGAAAAGGAAATTTGCTACCTCAACTTTTCTAACAAAGTACCATGTAGGGAATTTTTAAATTCTTCCAACTCATAACATTCCCCCCCAGAAATTGTTCCCAGTTACCCCCTCTCTTTCCCATTATACCTCCAGCATTTATCATCGACCTGAAGAAAAATTCTCTGAAGTCTGCTTGTGATATAAAAATTCCTATGCAAACACATCCACACAGACGTCCTAAACCTACTACACCTTGTTGCATACTTGGAGCCATACAAATGTCACCTTGTTGCATACTTGGAGCCATACAAATGTCACCTTGTTGCATACTTGGAGCCATACAAATGTCACCTTGTTGCATACTTGGAGCCATACAAATGTCACCTTGTTGCATACTTGGAGCCATAGAAATGTCACCTTGTTGCATACTTGGAGCCATAGAAATGTCACCTTGTTGCATACTTGGAGCCATACAAATGTCACCGTGTTGCATACCTGGAGCCATACAAATGTCAACCTAGTTTTCCTTTGTATTTTGTCTTTCCATTCTCTCTTCCCAGTCTTTTGTAACCTCTGACTGATTCCTATATTTATTGTGCAATATGTCATATGCCCTGCTTATTATCCCTTTATAACAGCTGCATCTGTTCCAGACTCAACTAAAGACTTAAATAGAGCTGGTGTTTCATTTAATACTCTCCCATCATTTTCTCTTTGCCTGTACTCTGTTATCAGTCCCTAGTTGGGAAGGTGGTTCTCCAACCCACAGTCCAAACTCCTGCTTGGCCTCATTCTGCTCTGTTACCTTTCCCTCCCTCGCTATTTCTCCAAATATTTTGGCACCATTGGTAATTTTTTAAAATAAATTCTAGGCCCCTCTTGCCTAATTTTTATGCCCCACTTGCAGTCATTACTGCTGGTAAAATATCTCCATTTTTGTGCTGACTTAGTTCTTCAAATACTTTCTGCTGCTTCATAAATATAATATTCTGTATAGCTGTTATTATTCTCATTAAGAGCTGCATCCAAAAACTTACTATCTCTTTATTTTGTGAAATCCTTCCCTTGCTTTTACCATTATTTTTTCCACTTTTAATTATGACCTTCTGCTTGTGTTTATATATATATATATATAAACATTAACTGTGTAGCTCTAAAGTACTTTTTGAAATCAGGTAATCCTAAACCTCCTTGTTCTATGAGGAGGATCATCTTATCCCACTTGACTTCTGCCCTTTTCCCCTCTCAGATATACTCCTTCAGCTCTATTAATTATGGTCCACAACTTCTCTCTTTGATAAAAATATGTCAAACCTGCATGCAACACTAAAGGGACTGGAAACATTTTCATTGCTTGTACCTTACTAAGCATATCCATAGTCAAGAGTTTCGGACTTCTCAATGTTTGCATTTTCTTTTATTTAGTCTCTTTTCACATATCCTTAGCAATTATAATAATTCATTTTTAATTCATGCACCTAAGAAATTAATCTTATCATGTCTGCACAAATATGGATATTGCTGAATCAGTTCATGTGTGAGAACATAGTTTACTGCTATAGCTTTTTGTTTTATCTTCATTTATTTTATATCCTGAAAAAACTTCTAAAATGTTCCATATACTGGAAAATCTTTTTTTCTGGATTTATCAAGCACAGACTAATATAATCTGGAAATAAGGTTAATGTATCTTTTAATTTATCTTTTAATTTATTATAATTACTCCTCCCATATACACTAATTTATCATTTAACAATCTACTCCTGCACCTGTACAAATATCTTTACAAACTCTCACTACTCTTACACTTACTACTTCTTCGAGGTAATATCAGCAGTTAACTCAGGTCCATTTCCTTTCTCCTTCATCCTAATCAATGCCGAAAGTGTAAGAAACAAAACTGACCAGATTAATGCCTTCATTTCCTTACATAATCCTGATTGAGTTGCTATCACAGAATCATTGATTAAGACTAACAATCCCTCTTTGCATCATTTTTACCTGGTTTTAACTACTTTCTTGTCTCCAGACCCAAGACTGGGAGGTGGAATTTGCCATCTGTCCAAGTCACACTTAAATGTCCAACTACCTGCTTAAGGAAACACTGATGCAAATAATTATTGGCTACTTGTATCTGTTCTTCCCACAAGAACACCGTACTACAACTGGCTGTAGTGTATCTAACTCCTCCCTTCTTACTCCCCGACTAAATAATTTATTAAAAGAAATAACTTCCTCCACAAATAATATCAGAAATCAGATAATACTTAGAAACTGCAATCCCAACCTGTTCAGTCCCATGTTCAATGACCTGAATGCTCTTCTGATACAATTCAACCTCACCCAGCTTATATCTCACTCTACTAGACCCAACCTCAGTACATCTCCCCACTCCCTCCTAGATCTCATATTAACTAACAAATCATCTCATCTCAGATATCACCATCCTTCCACCATCTTTCAGTAACTACTGTTCTATTAGTTTTCATATCCGTCTGTGAAGGCTGCCAGCCCAGCTAGATATAATTTTGTAAATAATTCTGTCATTTGTGAATAGTAATATGATTTGTATGCTTGCCTTAGAAATGTAAGAAAACTATATGTTCTGTACTGAGCTTCAAGACTGTAACCACAGTGCACCCTCCTGGAAATGAGCAGAAATGTGTATAAACTACATGCCAATGCAAATGTATGTGTTGATGGTAAAGGCTGGAATATACAGAGTTAACTTGCAAACTGTAAGAAAATAAGTGGAACTTGTTTATGACTGTTATCTGTTTCATCTCAAAGCAGACACAATGTCTAGAGTTGTAGGCTTTCATATTGACTGGAAACAGAGGTAATTACAGGTTTCCAAAGTAATTGTTTTACGACTTCCAGTTTCAGGCAAGCTTCTAAGAGAGAAGTGTCAGCTTCTGAGAGGTTAGTATTTTTAATAGATACATGTTCAGTTTTAAGTTCCTGCTAGCCTGGGAATTAAGGCAGAGGTGACAAGAATGATGTCATCTGAGATGATTCAGCAGAAATGATTGTTAGTAACTAAAGAACTATCTCAGAGAGAAATTCTGTGCATTTTGTATCTTGTTCTGAACCCGTAATCATCTCTTCGGCACTTCTCATATGTATTTTCCTGGCTCTGTAAGTAAGTTATTTACAACATAGTTTATCTTAGAGATAGATAGGAATATAGCAAGATTAGTGTAGCTGTTTTCTGTATTTATGTGAGACTGACATGCAATGTTGTTTTAAATTATTCCCTGTGATTCTGAACTCTATTGTCACTGTGTTGAGTTAATGAGTATTGTCTTGTGCTTTTATTACTTATTATTAAGTATTTTTAAACCTTTTAATTGTGGCTGGTTTTGTTTAGAAATATTTAAGCTCTTAGAGTACTTGCATATGTATTTGGTGATACTGTATAGGCCATTCCTAAATAGCCTTAAAAGTTCTGGTCACACTTACTATTTGGATAACAGTAACATTACACAGTAGAATTGGTCACCCTTTGGTAAGGGCCTTTATAGTAGCTGATAATGGTGGTTGGTGGCAGGTGGTACTACAGTATAGTCTGGGCAGAAGGGGGCATAGCTAGTAAACCTGTGCCAGCCTTCCCCAGGAGTGTCTGTGTGTTTGTATATAAATGAAATCTCAAAGTGTGTGTATGTCAGCTGCTTGGAAAGGGACACGAAGCACTGGTTAGACAGAGAGGGTGCTGGAGGTATTGGCTTGACCACTTGGCTGAGATCTGAACCCTACAGCAGTGCCAGTGCGGAGTCTTATTGGGGGTCTGGAGAGAGGGAAAAAACATCCCCAGACTGACTGTGATCTCTGTTTGCTCTTAAGGGAAATTGTACTCTACTGTGTGTGTACTTGTTACCCTCCCAATGTGCACATCCCTCACTGGTGTTAGTGGTGAGGACTGAGGCTCCATGATTACTGGGCCAGTGCAGGGGTGTCACATATTAATTGTTTGGCAGTGGTGGTATATCCACATCAAATATTAATTGGTTGATAGTGGTGAGATAACCACATCACATATTAATTTGCTTGTAGTGGTGTGGATATTGAATTCCTGTAGCTTGTATACAGTAATCACTGAAGGTGTTTTTGTACTCTAAATTAGCCATGCAGTGAGCATTCATAGTTCATATAAATTGTTTTATTTCTTTTGTTAGCTTAGTTAGTCAGGGAGAGCAGGCAAGCAAGTCAGCAGAGGAGTATGGCAGGCTGACAAGGAGCCAGTTGGCTGAGATGTGCCAGACTAAAGGACTGCTGTATGGAAACCTGACTAAAGCAGGCCTGATTGCAGCTTTAGTCACAGCTGCATCAGAGAATAGCAACAAGGAGGATGATCAGACTGGCCCTGGATATGTACAACTCTCAGAAAATAGACAGCACAACCTTTCCACAGAGGACTTAAAAATCCATCTGGAGCTAAAGAGACTTGATTTGGAGGCCAAGCATTTGGAAATGGAAGCCGTAGAGAGACTGAGACATCTGGAAGCTGAGGAGAATGAGAGGCAGAGGCAACATGAAAAGGAGATGCTGACACTTCACCAGAGTCTTGGAGGTAATGAGGGAGTAACCAAATCCTAGAAGCAACATAGGTCAGTAAATTTCTTCCACAATTTACAGAGGGGGATAATTTTGATAGTTTTATTCATATGTTTGAGACGGTATGTAAACAGTATAATGCTGACCAAGGGCTCTGGGTATGGTTCCTGACCCCCTTACTCCCTAGTAAATCTGTAACTGCTCTGCCCAATCTGTCTGATGATGACTGTGTACATTTTAATGTTGTAAATAATTGTTTCCTAGAATTTTTTAAATTAACACCTGAAGCTTATAGGAAAATGTTTTGTGAGCATAGACGCAAGGAAAAAGTATATCCTAGTGGTAGTAGATCATTCTACAAGATACCCTGAGGGGATGGCTCTGTTCTCCAGAAAAGGTGGCAAATTCTTTGTTAGAGATTTTCAGCAAGGTAGGTTTCCCAAAGGAAGTATTAACTGATAGAGGCACCAATTTCATGTCAGACCTGCTGCCTTGTCTGTGGAAGTATGGTGGGGTGAAGCACCTAAAGACCATCCCCTACCATCCCCAGACTAATGGTCTTGTTGAGAGGTTTAACTCTACACTCAAGTCCATGCTACAAGTATTTGCAAACCAGTTTAAGAGGGACTGGGACAAATATCTGCCCCATCTGTTGTTTGCTTACAGAGAGGTTCCCTAAAAATCCACAGGTTTTTCACCATTTGAGTTGCTGTATGGGTATAGGGTGAGGGGGTATCTAGATTTAATTTAAGATGAGTGGGAGGGTGTGTGAATCTCACAAGGAGTCTGTTGTGGCATATGTCCTAAACCTCAGGACAAGGCTCAGGGAACTCATGGGCTTGGCCCAGGAGAAGCTTCCCAACAGCAAAAAAGGTCTGGTATGACAGGAATGCTCAAGCTAGAGAGTATGCTGAGGGCAGCAGGTAATGGTTCTCATTTGTGACAGACACAACAAGTTGCAGGCAGCTTGGGAGGGACCCTACAAGGTGGTAAGGAAGGTCAGTGATGTTTACTATATAGTAGAACTGCTAGGCAGGAGCCAGGGGCACAAATTGTACCATGTTAATATGATGAATCCTTACCATGATAGGGAGGCCCTTGTGCTGAGTATTTGCAGCGGATTGCAGGAGGAGTCTGATGGAGATCTCGTGACTGATCTCAGTGAGGCTCAGACTGACACCTCAGTGGAAGGGGTAGCAATGTCCCAGCAGCTATCTCCTACCCAGGTAAGAGAAATCCAAGCAGTGTTACAGGAGTTTGGGGACATGTTCACTGGGAAACCAGGGTGCACCCACCTGGTGCAGCACCATGTGGATACAGGACCCCAAAGGTCTATTAGACAGGCCCCTTATAGGGTGCTGAGAGAGTCAAACAGACTCTGATGGAGGAAATGCAGGAAATGTTGGAACTGGGGATAATCCAGGAGTCCAGCAGTCCCTGGGCTTCCCCAGTGGTGCTGGTACCAAAGAAGGATGGCAGCACCAACTTTTGTGTGGACTACAGGAAACTAAATAGTCACACAGAGTCAGATGCTTACCAAATGCCTAGGACAGATGAAGCCCTAGAGCAGCTGGGTGGGGCTAAGCATCTTATCACCACTGATCTTACCAAGGATTACTGGCAGGTGCCCTTGACTCACAGTGCTAGAGAGAGGTCAGCCTTTGTGACTCCTTTTGGCTTGTATGAGTTCACAAAGATGCCCTTTGGGATGAAAAATGCCCCAGTGACTTTCCAGAGGCTGGTAGATAATATCCTAGCAGGAGCAGGAGATTTTGCCCTTGCTTACCTAGATGATATTGCCATCTACATTCCTAGCAAAAGCACCTTCAGCATGTTAGGGAAATGCTGGGCAGACTACAGAGGGCAGGGCTGACCATCAAGCTCAGCAAATGTCAGGTGGGTATGGCAGAGGTCTCCTACTTGGGACATAGAGTGGGGAGTGGTAAGATCAGGCCAGAACTGGCCAAAGTGGAAGTCATTTAGGCATGGCCTGCACCTGTTACCAAAAAGCAGGTGAGGGCATTTTTAGGAACAGCAGGGTACTACAGAAAGTTCATCCCCAGTTATAAAACCATAGCTGCTCCCCTCACAGACCTGACAAGGAAAAACAGGCCAGATAAGGTAGTGTGGACCCCAGCATGTAAGCAGACATTCCAGAAGCTTAAAGAAGCTTTGGGAGGACCCCCTGTGTTAGCCAGTCCAGATTACAGGAAAGAATTTATTGTGCAGGTGGATGCTTTGAACCATGCTGTGGGGGCTGTACTTAGCCAGATTTCTTCAGTGGGAGAAGAGATCCCAGTGGTTTACCTCAGTCATAGGCTCCAACCCAGGGAGGAATGCAATGCAGCTGTAGAAAAGGAATGTGTAGCCATAGTGTGGGCATTGCAGAAACATCATCCTTATCTGTACGGATGAAAATTTGCTGTAACATGGTTACATCGAGCCAGCCAGGAAAATGCCAAGTTACTAAGGTAGAGCCTAGGACTGCAAGCATATGATATGACAGTGCAGCACCGCAGTGGGGTTAGCAATGCCAAGGCAGATGGGCTCTCAAGACAGGGAATGGGGTAAGGTATTCCCAGATAGACCCAACCCTCTCAAGCAATGTTTCTCAAGGGTGACTTGAAAAACTAGCTTGAGTTCTTGGGGGGGGGGGGGAATTGTGAAGGCTGCCAGCTCAGCTAGATAGAATTTTGTAAATAATTCTATGTCATTTGTGAATAGTAATATGATTTGTATGCTTGCCTTAGAAATGTAAGAAAACTATATGTTCTGTAGTGAGCTTCAAGATTGTGACCACAGTGCACCCTGCTGGAAAAGAGCAGAAATGTGTATAAACTACATGCTTATGCAAATGTATTTGTTGATGTTGAAGGCTGGAATATACCGAGTTAACTTGCAAACTCTAATAAAATAAGTGGAACTTGTTTATGACTCTGTTATCTCTGTTTCAGCTCAATGCAGACACAATGCCTAAAGTTGTAGGCTTTCCTATTGTCTGGAAACAGAGGTAATTACAGGTTTCCAAGGTTATTGTTTTACGACTTCCAGTTTCAGGCAAGCTTCTAAGAGAGAAGTGTCAGCTTCTGAGAGATAAGTTTTTTTTAACAGAGACATGTTAAATTTTAAGTTCCTGCTAGCCTGGGAACTAAGGCAGAGGTGACAATAATGACTTAATCTGATACGATTCAGCAGAAATGTTTGTCAGTAACTTAAGAACTATCTCAGAATGAAAGTCTGTGCATTTTCTCTTCAGCATTTCTCATCTGTATTTGCCTTGCTTTGTAAGTAAGTTATTTAGAACATAGTTTCTCTTAGAGATAGATAGGACTATAACAAGATTAGTGTAGATGTTTTCTGTATTTATGTGAGACTGTCCTGCAATGTTGTTTTAAAGTATTCCCTGTGATTCTGAACTCTATTTTAACTGTATTGAGTTAATGAATATTGTCTTGTGCTTTTATTACTTATTAAATTAAACCTTTTAATTGTGGCTGGTTTTGTTTAGAGATATTTAAGCTCTTAGCGTACTTGCATATGTATTTGGTGATACTGTATAGGCCACTCCTAAATAGCCTTAAATCTTCTGGTCACACTTACTATTTGGATAACAGTAACATTACCAGTAGAATTGGGCACCCTTTGGTAAGGGCCTTTATCATAGCTGATAAAGGTGGTTGGTGGCAGGTGGTACTACCATATAGTCTGGGCAGAAGGGGGCATAGCTAGTAAACTTATGTTAGCCCTCACCAGGAGTGTCTGTGTGTTTGTATATAAATCAAATCTCAAAGTGTGTGTGTGTGTGTGTGTGTGTGTGTGTGTGTGTGTGTGTGTGTGTGTCAGCTACTTGGGCAGGGACATGAAACACTGGTTGGACACAGAGGGTGCTGGAGGTTTTGCCTTGACCACTCAGCTGAGATTTGAACAACATAGCTGTGGCAGTGGGGAATTTTATTGTGGATCTGGAGAGAGACTGAAAAACCAGCCCCAGACTGACTGTGATCTCTGTGTGCTCTTAAGAGAAATTATGCTTTATTGTGTGTGTGCTTGTAACCCTCCCAATATGCACATCCCTCACTGGTGTTAGTGGTGAGGATCGAGGCTCCTTGATTACTGGGTCAGTGCAGGGGCGTCACACCACCAACCATATGCAAATGTACCCCAAAGCTCATATCTTTCTGTAAGAAATCATGGAATAACATTAACAAATTTAAATCCACCTACTCCTTAATTGAACAGTCACCAACTCTGAATTCTGCTGCAGAACTACTCACTTTTATATTGGCTGACTTGCAGAACCCCTGCTTCCCAGTAACCCAAAGACTAAATAAACCTAAAGCTAACAATTGGTTAACCTATGAGGTTAACGCTCCTTTGCAACTCTGAGACAAGGCATGGCATTCAAGGAAAGCACTTCTTACCACTATAAACAGACAGTGTTACACCCAGTTATACAACCTTGTCAAGCAAGCAATGTGTCCTCATAAAAGTCCCTTGATGAAATCATACCAAACCTCACTAATGAAATTACCCAAAAACTTCTGGAAAGAGGTCAACTGTCTTACAGGATGGAAGACCCCTCCCTTCATGAATTCCATATCCTCTTAACTTTCTGACTCTGATTTCCTTTCAAATTTCAGCAACCTTCCAGGTCCTTTCATCACTCTATCCCTACATTCTACTTCGAAACTATCATTTCCAAGGGCATCTACCCTCTGCTTGAGCAGATTAAGCTTGACATCCTCCCAGTGTTGACAACCTTCACCCATGATTTATTTATCACTGATCCCCTTAGTACTGATAACCATCACCCATGGTTTATTTATCACTGATCACCCTAGGACTGACAAACTTCACCCATGAATTATTTATCACTGATCCCCCCTGGTACTGAGACCCTTCACCCATGGTTTGATTACCACTGATCCCCCTGGTACTGACACCCTTCACCTGTGGTTTATTTATCACTGATCCCCCTAGTACTGACACCCTTCACCTGTCATTTATTTATTACTGATCCCCCTAGTACAGACATCCTTCACCCGTGGTTTATTTATCACTGATCCCCCTAGTACTGACAACCTTCACCCATGGCTTATTTATCACTGATCCCCCTAATACTGACAACCTTACCCCGTGGTATATTTATCACTGATCCCCTAGCACTGACAACCTTCACACTTCGTTTATTTATCACTGATCCCCCTAGTACTGACACTCTTCACCTGTGGTTTATTTATCTCTGATCCCCCTAGTATTGACAAGCTTCACCCATAGCTTATATATCACTGTTCACCTAGTACTGACAACCTTCACACGTGGTTTATTTACAACTGATCCCCCTAGTACTGACAACCATCACCCGTGGTTTATTTATCACTGATCCCACTAGTACTGACAACCTTCACCCCTGGTTTATTTATCACTGATCCCCCTAGTGCAGACACCCTTCACCTGTGGTTTATTTATCACAGATACCCTAGTACTGACACCCTTCACCCATCATTTATCTATCACTGATTCCCCTCATACAGACACCCTTCACCGGTGGTTTATTTATCACTGATCCCCTTAGTACTGACAACCTTCACCCCTGGCTTATTCATCACTGATCCCCCCAGTACTGATACCCTTCACTCCAGTTTATTTATCACTGATCCCCTTAGTACTGACAACCTTCACCCGTGGTTTATTTTTTACTGATTAGTACTGTCAACCTTCACCCCTGGTTTATTTCTCACTGATCCAGCTAATACTGACACACTTCACCCATGGTTTATTTATCATTGATCCACCTAGTACTGACAACATTCACCCGTGGCTTATTTATCACTGATCCCCCTAGTACTGACAACCTTCACCCGTGGTTTATTTATCACTGATCCCCCTAGTACTGACAACCTTCACCCGTGGTTCATTTAGCACTGATCCCCCTAGTACTGGCACCCTTCACCCCTGGTTTATTCATCACTGATCCCCCCAGTACTGACACCCTTCACTCCAGTTTATTTATCACTGATCCCCCTAGTACTGACACCCTTCACCCATGGTTTATTTATCACTGAACCCCCTAGTACTGACACCCTTCACCCATGTTTTATCACTGATCCCCCTAGTAGTGACACCCTTCACCCGTGGTTTATTTATCACTGATCCCCCTAGTACTGACAACCTTCAGCCATGGTTTGTTATCACTGATCCACCCTAGTACTGACAACCTTCACCCCTGGTTTATTTATCACTGATCCCCTAGTACTGACAACCTTCACCCGTGGTTTATTTGTCACTGATCCCCCTATTACTGACACCCTTCACCCGTGGTTTATTTATCACTCATCGCCCCAGTACTGGCACCATTCACCCCTAGTTTATTCATCACTAATCCCCCTAGTACTGATACCCTTCACTCCAGTTTATTTATCACTGATCCCCCTAGTACTGACAACCTTCACCCGTGGTTTATTTTTCACTGATCCCCCTAGTACTGTCAACCTTCACCCCTCATTTATTTATCACTGATCCAGCTAGTACTGACAACCTTCATTTGTGGTTTATTTATCACTGATTCCCCTAGCACTGACAATCTTCACCCGTGGTTTATTTATCCCTGATCCCCCTAGTACTGACATCCTTCACCCGTGGTTTATGTATCACTGATCCCCCTAGTACTGACACCCTTCACCTGTGGTTTATTTATCACTGATCCCCCTAGCACTGACACTCTTCACCCGTGGTTTATTCATTACTGATCCCCCTAGTACTGACAACCTTTACCCATTGTTTATTTGTCACTGATCCCCCTAGTACTGACACCCTTCACCCCTGGTTTATTTATCACTGATCCCCCTAGTACTGACACCCTTCACCTGTGGTTTACCACTGATCCTGCTAGAACTGACACCCTTCACCAGTGGATTATTTATCACTGATCCCCCTAGTACTGCCACCCTTCACCCATGGTTTATTTATCACTGATCCCCCTAGTACTGGCAACCTTCACCTGTGGTTTATCACGGATCCCCCTAGTAAGGACAACCTTCACCCATGGTTTATCACTGATCCCCCTAGTACTGACACCCTTCACCCGTGATTTATTTCTCACTGATCCCCTAGTACTTACTCTCGTCATGTGTGGTTTATTTATTACTGATTCCCTTAGTACTGACAGCCTTCACCTGTGGTTTATTTATCATTGATCCCCCTGGTACTGACACCCTTCACCCATGGTTTATTTATCATCGATCCCCCTAGTACTGACACCCTTCACCTGTGGTTTGTTTATCACTGATCCCCCTAGTACTGACACCCTTCACCTGTGGTTTGTTTATCACTGATCCCCCTAGTACTGAAACCCTTCACCTGTGGTTTATTTATCACTGATTCCCCTAGTACAGACACCCTTCACCTGTGGTTAATTTATTACTGATCCCCCTAGTACTGACACCCTTCACCTGTGGTTTATTTATCACTGATCCCCCTAGTACTAACACCCTTCACCCCTGGTTTATTTATCACTGATCCCCCTAGTACAGACACCATTCACCCGTGGTTTATTTATCACTGATCCCCCTAGTACTGACACCCTTCACCTGTGGTTTATTTATCACTGATCCCCCTAGTACTGACACTCTTCACCTGTGGTTAATTTATTACTCATCTCCCTAGTACTGACACCCTTCACCTGTGGTTTATTTATCACTGATCCCCCTAGTACTAACACCCTTCACCCGTGGTTTATTTATCACTGATCCCTCTAGTACTGACACCCTTCACCCATGGTTTATTTATCACTGATCCCCCTAGTACTGACACCCTTCACCCGTGGTTTATTTATCACTGATCCCCCTAGTACTGACACCCTTCACCTGTGGTTTATTTATCACTGATCCCCCTAGTACTGACACCCTTCACCTGTGGTTTATTTATCACTGATCCCCCTAGTACTGACACCCTTCACCTGTGGTTTATTTATCACTGATCCCCCTAGTACTGACACCCTTCACCTGTGGTTTATTTATCTCTGATCCCCCTAGTACTGACAACCTTCACCCGTGGTTTATTTATCACTGATCCCCCTAGTACTGACAACCTTCACCCGTGGTTTATTCATCACTGATCCCCCTAGTACTGACAACCTTTACCTGTGGTTTATTTATCACTGATCCCCCTAGTGCAGACACCCTTCACCCATTTCTTGTTCATTACTGATCCCCCTAGTATTGACACGCTTCACCCATGGTTTATTTATCACTGATCCCCTAGTACTTACTCTCTTCACCCTTGGTTTATTTATCACTGATCCCCCTAGTATTGACACGCTTCACCCGTGGTTTATTTATCACTGATCCCCTAGTACTTACTCTCTTCACATGTGGTTTATTCATCACTGATCCCCCTAGTACTGACAACCTTCACCCGTGGTTTATTTATCACTGATCCCCCTAGTACTGACAACCTTCACCCGTGGTTTATTTATCACTGATCCCCCTAGTATTGACACGCTTCACCCGTGGTTTATTTATCACTGATCCCCTAGTACTTACTCTCTTCACATGTGGTTTATTCATCACTGATCCCCCTAGTACTGACAACCTTCACCCATGGTTTATTTATCACTGATCCCCCTAGTACTGACACCCTTCACCCGTGGTTTATTTATCACTGATCCCCCTAGTACTGACACCCTTCACCCGTGGTTTATTTATCACTGATCCCCCTAGTACAGACACCCTTCACCTGTGGTTTATTTATCACTGATTCCCCTAGTACAGATACCCTTCACCTGTGGTTTATTTATCTCTGATGCCCTTAGTACTGACACCCTTCACCTGTGGTTTATTTATCGCTGATCCCCCTAGTACTGACAACCTTCACCCATGGTTTATTTATCACTGATTCCCCTAGTACAGACACCCTTCACCTGTGGTTTATTTATCTCTGATGCCCTTAGTACTGACACCCTTCACCTGTGGTTTATTTATCACTGATCCCCCTAGTACTGACACCCTTCACCTGTGGTTTATTTATCTCTGATGCCCTTAGTACTGACACCCTTCACCTGTGCTTTATTTATCGCTGATCCCCCTAGTACTGACACCCTTCACCTGTGGTTTATTTATCACTGATCCCCCTAGTACTGACACCTTTCACCCGTGGTTTATTTATCACTGATCCCCCTAGTACTGTCAACCTTCACCCGTGTCTTATTTATCATCTATCCCCCTAGTACTGTCAACCTTCCCCAGCGGTTTATTTATCACTGATCCAGCTAGTACTGACAACCTTCACTTGTGGTTTATTTATCACTGATCCCCCTAGCACTGACAATCTTCACCCGTGGTTTATTTATCACTGATCCCCCTAGTACTGACACCCTTCACCTGTGGTTTATTTATCACTGATCCTCCTAGTACTGACACCCTTCACCTGTGGTTTATTTATCACTGATCCCCCTAGTACTGACACCCTTCACCCGTGGTTTATTCATCACTGATCCCCCTAGTACTGACAACCTTTACCTGTGGTTTATGTATCACTGATCCCCCTAGTACTGACAACCTTCACCTGTGGTTTATGTATCACTGATCCCCCTAGTACTAACACCCTTCACCCATTTCTTATTCATTACTGATCCCCCTAGTATTGACATGCTTCACCCGTGGTTTATTTATCACTGATCCCCTAGTACTTACTCTCTTCACCCGTGGTTTATTCATCACTGATCCCCCTAGTACTGACACCCTTCACCCATGGTTTATTTATCACTGATCCCCCTAGTACTGACACCCTTCACCTGTGGTTTATTTATCGCTGATCCCCCTAGTACTGACACCCTTCACCTGTGGTTTATTTATCACTGATCCCCCTAGTACTGACACCCTTCACCCATGGTTTATTTATCACTGATCCCCCTAGTACTGACACCTTTCACCCGTGGTTTATTTATCACTGATCCCCCTAGTACTGACATCCTTCACCCATGGTTTATTTATCACTGATCCCCCTAGTACAGACACCCTTCACCTGTGGTTTATTTATCACTGATCCCCCTAGTACTGACACCCTTCACCCGTGGTTTATTCATCACTGATCCCCCTAGTACTGACAACCTTTACCTGTGGTTTATGTATCACTGATCCCCCTAGTACTGACAACCTTTACCTGTGGTTTATGTATCACTGATCCCCCTAGTACTGGCACACTTCACCCCTGATTTATTTATCACTGATCCCCCTAGTACTGACACCCTTCACCCGTGTTTTATTTATCACTGATCCCCCTAGTACTGACATCCTTCACCCATGGTTTATTTATCACTGATCCCCCTAGTACTGACACCCTTCACCTGTGGTTTATTTATCACTGATCCCCCTAGTACTGACAACCTTCACCCCTGGTTTATTTATCATTGATCCCCCTAGTACTGGCACACTTCACCCCTGGTTTATTTATCACTGATCCCCGTAGTACTGACAACCTTCACCCGTGGTTTATTTATCACTGATCCCCCTAGTACTGACAACCTTCACCCGTGGTTTATTTATCACTGATCCCCCTAGTACTGACAACCTTCACCTGTGGTTTATTTATCACTGATCCCCCAAGTACTGGCACCTTTCACCCCTGGTTTATTTATCACTGATCCCCCTATTACTGACAACCTTCACCCGTGGTTTATTTATCACTGATCCCCCTAGTACTGACAACCTTCACCCGTTGTTTATCACTGATCCCTCTAGTACTGACAACCTTCACCCGTGGTTTATTTATCACTGATCCCCCTAGTACTGACAACCTTCACCCGTGGTTTATTTATCACTGATCCCCCTAGTACTGACAACCTTCACCCGTGGTTTATTTATCACTGATCCCTCTAGTACTGACAACCTTCACCCGTGGTTTATTTATCACTGATCCCCCTAGTACTGACAACTTTCACCTGTGGTTTATTTATCACTGATCCCCCAAGTACTGGCACCTTTCACCCCTGGTTTATTTATCACTGATCCCCCTAGTACTGACAACCTTCACCTGTGGTTTATTTATCACTGATCCCCCTAGTATTGAAACCCTTCACCTGTGGTTTATTTATCACTGATCCCCCTAGTACTGACACTCTTCACCTGTGGTTAATTTATTACTGATCCCCCTAGTACTGACATCCTTCACCCGTGGTTTATTTATCACTGATCCCCCTAGTACTGACACTCCTCACTCCTGGTTTATTTATCACTGATCCCCTAGTACTGACACCCTTCACCCCTGGTTTATTTATCACTGTAGAGACGGCTTCATAACCCCATTGTAACATATCAACGGCTTGTGTATTGCATGCAATATGCCTAATACATGGAAGAATGCCATTATAAACTACTTTCTAAGAAACCCAGTCCCACCAATCCATCAGACGTTCAGCCCATTTGTATTCTCTCTACCCTAGGAGAGATTTTAGAAAGGTTACTTTATTTGAAACTGACTCAAGACATCAACCACTAACACCTTGTCTTTCAAAAGCAGCTTGGCTTCTGTTCTCATCACAGTACATCCACACACAGCTATGTGGACACTCAGCAATTACATTCTTGTTGAAATGGGCAAAGGTCTAGTTACTGGAGCCATTTTTATTGACCTCACCAGAACATTTGATCTTGTCAGTCATTCAGTCATCTTAGACCATCTCAATGAAATAGGTATTAGTGATGACACAGTGCCCTGATTCCAAAACTACCTTTCTAACCACCATCTCTCAGTTAATTTCAGTTAATTAACCTCTGTGTTAATCCCGCTGCAGAAAGGGGTCCCCCTAGGAGGATGTACTCTGACACTCCTCCTGTTATCTATCTACATTAACAAATGTTAATCCCGCTGCAGAAAGGGGTCCCCCTAGGAGGATGTATTCTGACACTCCTCCTGTTATCTATCTACATTAACAAATGTTAATCCCGCTGCAGAAAGGGGTCCCCCTAGGAGGATGTATTCTGACACTCCTCCTGTTATCTATTTACATTAACAAATGTTAATCCCGCTGCAGAAAGGGGTCCCCCTAGGAGGATGTATTCTGACACTCCTCCTGTTATCTATCTACATTAACAAATGTTAATCCCGCTGCAGAAAGGGGTCCCCCTAGGAGGATGTACTCTGACACTCCTCCTGTTATCTATCTACATTAACAAATGTTAATCCCGCTGCAGAAAGGGGTCCCCCTAGGAGGATGTACTGAGCACACTCCCTCCTATTATCTTACCCGCTGCAGAAAGGGGTCCCCCTAGGAGGATGTACTCTGACACTCCTCCTGTTATCTATCTACATTAACAAACTTCCTTTTGACTTATCCTGGCGTCCTGTCCTGCTTCATGCTGATGATTTGGTTCCGGTCCATGGCATGGTCCTTAGTCCACTTTTGAACTTGAACTTCAGGCTGATTTTCATGCCCTTATTCAATGGGTCAGTCATAAACAATTACTGCTATATTCCTCTAAAAACAAAAACACTACTTTTTGACTATAGGTAAAAGCTCACTTCTATGTCCATGCCTCTAAAAAACATCAATCACCTTAATAACATTATTTTAAATGTCACTTCATTCAAATAACTAGGGATTTGGTTTGACCCCCTTCCTAAATTTCCAATTCTACCTGGACTACACACACAGAAAAATCAACTTTCTCCTGATCTGAGCTAAGAAGATTTCCCCTTCTCTATCCAAGCCCTGTAGAAATGCCATCGGTAAAAGTATCATACTGGCTCAGTTAGAATACTGTCACCTGCTAATTGCTGTAGCTTCTAATAGAAATGTATCCATAATTCAGTCCATTTCAATTGCCATTCATACCTCTCAAAAGTTCATGTTCAAGACTCTGTCACACATTCAGTGTTAGGACATTGTAAATAGAAATTAATCAAGATCTTATTTATAAACCAGCATGTTTTAACCATCCTATTTAGCATTTGTTCCACATTTGCCCATTTGTTCCACATTATGAGGTTGAGAGCTATGTTGCCATTTGCAGGTTCATTGCTCTCTCCAAGAAATTAGCACCACTAAAAAATCTTTGTAAAATCTAACTGGCTACCTGTGAAACAACATAATGACTTCTACTTGCCTCTTGGCTGTTTAAATTTATCAAGAATGACACCTTCCCCCTGCTAGCTTTCAGATTATTCAGATATGCACCTACCTACAACCTTAGATGTCTTACCAACTCATATCCTCTCCTCCAACCCCCCCAGCTAGGCTTTGCTGGACAGACCATACTTTTCAGTCCTTGGTTCTAAACTGTGGGTATCTCTCCCTTCTTTTCTTGAAGGCCATTCCACTTACCCCACTTTTCCATTAATAAATAAAAGCACATTTCAAGACTCTAGGGAAATACAGCTGTTGTCTCTTTGGTCATATAACAATGTCTTCGTTCCTTTCTTCCATCTACATATCTTGCTCTGATTCTGTTTTTGATTGTGATTCTTTCAGCATGGCAACTCTGATTTCCACTCGATATATAATAATTGTGTTTTTCACTCAGTCTGTATATAATGTCATTTATGTATTGCCTTTATTCCATCAAGCCAAGTTCGATACTTTGTATATAATATATGTATATATGGCATTTTGTCATTTACTCTGTATATAATTCATGTAACTATTGTGCTTTCCCTGGGGGTCTGACATTGAAATGGGTCGAATGGGATCAGTGCTCTACCCCAAGTAAAAAGTTCAAAATAAAATAAACATAAATACCAGTTATCTCATTGAGTCTGTGAGTTTCTTCTTTTCAGTATAAAACAAATAAAAGGGAAAACAGGACACCCCTGCCTGGTTCCTCTGTTCAAACACAGCTGGTCTGAGCGCCCCCCCCCCCGCCCCCACACCTTAATTCTTGCCTCTGATGCTTCATATATCTTCCTGATTAACTCCATTATTCCATCAGGGAATGTAAATGTTACCATTGCTGTACTCAAAATTCCAGCTGACTGTATTGAATGGCTTTTCTGCATCAAGACTCACCAACAACAGAGGTAATATCTTACATTCTGCTTCCATCTGGATCATCATTGTTCTGTTAATGTTGTTAAATGTTTGTCTCCCCTCCAGAAAGCCACTCTGATCCATATCTGCCAGTTTTGAAAATGCTTCAGCTATTCTCTTAGCTAGTATAGACATAAACACTTTACAATCATCTTTTAAAATTGAAATGGATCAATATGAAGCTGGAACTGCAGGGTGTTCTCTCTCTCTAGGTATCACAGCCCCCACAGCCTTATTTTAAAATGTTCCTGTTTTCCCGCCTTTTAAAATATTGTTAAACAAAATCTTCCACATTTTTGTCACTTTTTTCTGCCATAACTGCTAAACTTCTTCTGGAATACCATCTGTTCCTGGAGACTTCCCATTATAAATCACCATTTTTATCTCATCCTTTCACATTTTATCTTTTAATTCTGGAGCCTCATCTCTCTCTAATCTTGACATATGTATGTTTTCCATAAATCTTTACATTTGTGCCTTTTCTTGGTTCCCCATTACTAATCTGTAATACGTCTATTGATTGTCCAGTTATTTTTCTTTTCATGGGCTCACTAGGTCTGGTGGCAACCCTTTCTGCTTTCTCTTGCCTACATCATTATGCTAAAAGCTATTGTGCTCTGAGGTCGTTATAAAAAAATGCCTGCTTAACAGCAACCTTTCTACATGCATAGATATTATCCAAATACTCCCTTATTTTCCTGTTAGCACTAAGCAATTGCAATTTTTTATGTTCTGTAATAGTCTTCTCTGTCTGCTGTACTTTAACCTATCATGACCCCTCTAAATAATTGCTATTTCTTTCCCATATCTCTTTTTCTTATTTATTGCATATTTTTAAATTCCAAATTCATTTTAGTCCACTCCCTAGCTAATTTTTCTGAAGAAATTTCTATCTTCCCTAATAACTCTTGAATCATTTCAATTCCTCATTCCTTAAATGCTTATCTTTTTAACAGACAAGAAGGAAACCATCGGTGCCTCGGGTTTACCTGCTTAGCCTGCATTTTATCTTAGTTGTTATTGGTGCATGGTCTGAAATAACTATATGATGTTTCAAACATGCTACTGCAAAATATAATTTTACTCCAGTCTAACCGAGTTATTGTACCTTGGGGAATAATATATACATTTTATCTGGGTTCCTACTAGTAATTTCACATCTTCCATTCCAAATATTCTCATGCATTTCTTCAGAACTTCTTCGAGAAGCTCAGTAGAGTGATGGATGAAATCAAAATGGTACATACTGCCTACCTTGACCTGGCAAAGGCATTTGATGCAATACCTCACTCAGGAATTATAGGCAAACTTACAAATTTATATATAAATACCTATGCCACCCGGTGAATAGCCAAATGGCTCACAGATAGGGCACATGAAGTTAGGGTGGGAGAATCCACCTCCACCAAGAGGCCTGTTACTAGCAATGTCCCACAGGGCTCAGTACTAGGACATCTCCTGTTTGGAATATACTTTTTTGAAGTCAAGGCAAATGTAGATGGCCTTTGGCTGACCAGATTTGCTGACAACTGCAAGCTGGGTGCAATCAGTGAATCTCACAAAGATGTAGATATCCTCCTAGAGGGTCTGACACAGACAAATAACTGGTGCCAGAGTCATGGCCTAAAACTCGGTGCAGAAAATGCATAATTACACCATTTGGGGAGATGACCACCCCTACAAATTACAACATTGATAACACTCCCCTAAGAGTAGACACGGTGGTAAGGGACTTGATAACTCAGGTTGACAGTAACCTGAACTTTGATCACCATGTGTCACTGGTGGTGAGAAAATCCTTCTATGTGGTGCAACTTATAATTATGGGCATGACATCCATATCTAAGGAAATCATAGTCCCTCTATACTCAGCCCTCATTTGACCAATAATCACGTACAATGTATCCTTCAGCATGTGTCTGATCAGGCATTTGCAACAACTGGAGCGGCCACAGAGGTTCCTCAGTAAAAGAATACAGGGCGCAAATAATATGCTCTATGCAGACTGCCTCAAAGCCCTGTCCCTGTACTTGGGCTCCTGCAGACTACTGAGGGGTGATCTGTGCCTAACCTACAAGGCATTCTCTTATCCAGCCCTGCTGGATCTGCTACATATTTGCAAAACAAACAGCAGTAGAATTGCCTGGTCTAAGGATCTAAACCTCTTCTGTAAAGTAAAAAAAACATGTTTGAGAGACAGATGTGTATCTCGGAGATTACTCCTTTTCTGGAACAGACTCCCCATTCATGTGAAACAGAGCTCTTCCCTAAACCTATTCAAATGCAGTTTGGACCAATGGATGGGAAAGTGCAAATCCACCCCTAGCTTGTCGCATGTGACCTTTATGGACAAGGGAAGTTTGTAGATGCTCTAATCACAGGCATACATTAAAGCTATTCCAGCCTTTGGGCATTGATAATTGGGAAAATTGGGGCATGAATGGCTAGGCTTAAAAAGGCTCTAGAGCCGTTAGCCTAGTAACCTCCTATGGTAAGAAATCTGTCCTCTTTTGTTATATTGTCCTTTGCAGATCCCCAGATACATCCTAACTATTGGAAATCAGGTTAAAGTCCCCCTCCCATGAATAATATTCCCTGTGAAAGATAATTACTTTTCCCATAATTCTCTTAAGGTCCTTAGTAGTAATAGGTTCATAGGTTCATAGGTTCATACTAGGCTATCTGCCCGAGGGCATTTATAAGCCTAGCCCATAGTTTTGTGGCTTATGCCACCCCTTTAGTTTGGAGAAACTATGCCCATTATTTTGCTGTGCCTCTGTTGAGCAGTGACACTGAGGTAACCCCTGGGGTGTATCTGCGATCTCCCATCCATTGGTCAAGATTCCTCTTGAACAAGGCCAGCGAGGTGCTCTGCCTCACATAAACCGGGATTTTGTTCCACAGCATAGGGAGTCTTTGGGTGATGAATCTATCCCTCCAGCACGTCCTATTAATAACCGTGTCAGGTTTAAGTCTCCGCCCTTGTGGCTCTGAGGATCTAGATTTTTGAGATGAAGCATGTTCATCAAATCTGGGTTTGACATGGCCTTGTATGTCAGGCATAGGTCACCTCTGAGCAAGCGGTAAGCAACTGAATATAACTGGAGTTCTTTCAGTCGGGCAGCATAAGACAGATTTTTGAGACACTTTATCCTTTTGGTGAGGAACTTTTGTGGCCTCTCCAGCTGCTGCAAGTGTCGGGTCAGATACATTCCGAATGGGGCATTGTACTCGATCATTGGTCTGATGAGTGATGAGTATAGGGAGACTATGACTTCCCTTGATCTAGATGTGAATCCCTTCATGATAAGGTGGGCAATGTAGAAGGTCTTCCTAACTACTTTAGCAATATGAGTGTCGAATGAAAGGCTACTGTCAACCTGGGTTCCCCAGGTCCCTAATAACTTCTTCTGTGTTCAGGGATTGCCACCTATATGGTAGCTAGGGGTAACCTTATTTTTCCCGAAGGGTATGACTATGCATTTCTTGGCATTTAACTTTAGGCCATGGCTCTGGCACCAGTTATCCGTTTCTGTGAGACCCTTCTGAAGGATATCTGTGTCGGATGTGTTTTAACTACGGCGCCCAGTTTGCAGTCATCTGCAAACTTTGTCAGCCATAACCCTCCTGTGTTTGCTTGTACTTCAGAAAAGTAGATGCCAAACAAGAGTGAGCCCAGGACTGAGCCCTGTGGGACACCACTTGTGACAGGCTTTGAGTCTGACATGGCGCCAGCAACTCTGACCCTGTGGGTTCTGTCACTCAGCCAGTTTGCAACCCATCTTGTAATGTATGGGTTTACATTTAAGTTGATGAGTTTTTCAATGATACCCGAGTGAGGTATTGTATCAAAAGCCTTTGCCAGGTCTAGGTAGGCTGTATGGACTGCCATTCCCTCGTCAATGGCCTTGGTGACTGTTTTGAAAAAGTCAACCAAGTATAGAAGGCATGATCTGCCTTTGACAAAGCCAAACTGGGTTGGATCCAAAGTCTGCAAGTTCCCTATGTCTTTATTTATGAGATCCATTATGATCCTCTCCATGGCTTTGCAGATAAGGCTTGTCAAGCTAATGGGACGGTAATTTCCAGGGTCGGTGGAGGCACCGCCTTTGTGGAGTGGGACCACAGTCGCTGTGCGCCACTCCTGGAGTGCGTATCCGGAGGTGAGACTAAGATTAAACAGCTGTCCTAACTGTGGGTTTAATTTCTCGTTGAGTTCATGGAGCACACAGCCGGGGACACCATCAGGTCCCATGGATGCTGTGTTCTTTGCCTTGGAGAGAGCAATTCTCACCTGGGCGTTAGAGATGTTTGGGGGGCTACAATCATTTGGTATAGATATCTCTCCTTTAGGGGGGGAGTTTGCACTGAACCTTTCAGCCAGTATGTTGGCAATGTCTGTAGGATCACCTACACCTAATTGTAGGTGGAATATGAATACATGCCAATTTGATCCCCCTTCCATGCCAGTAACCCTTTATTACAGCAAATCTACAATATCTTTCTTCTCCTCTTCTGTTACTGTTGGAGCCTATCTCACAATCAATATTATTACCCCTCTTTTCCTTTGTCCCTGATACTTTACTGTATATCCATTCTGAAATTCTTTCTTGGTCAAATTCACATGCTCATTTATATCAGTGTGTCTCTATAGCATTACTATTTGCACCCTACATTTTTTTGATCCACTCAGACCTCATCTACATGTCCAGCTCCTGGTGCCGCATGTCCATGCCAGGCCTAACAGCCATCTTTCTAACCCTCCCTCAGACTACTGTGGTACTGCTGGGGCTGGTCATGGATCCTAAGGGCATCCTGAGGTCTTGGCCATTGTACTTCTGTCTTGGTGGGTCTTTTATATGCCCTACCCACTGCCTTTCCACACCCCTCATACTTATTGACTACATCTGAAGGGAACTCCCCTCTTTGGACTACACCTACCATTAGGGAGCATCATCAACAAGTGCCCTCATACCCATGACAAGCACACTCATCCCTCCCTGCAGCACCATCAGTTTCTTGAGCTGCTAATCTAACCTGGGTTGCCTGGGCTGTATTCAGGGCTTTATCCCTTTATGCTACCAGAATGGCTTGCACTCTACATTTCTTAATATAATTCAGAACTCTTTGCTTCTTGTTCATACCTACAGTGCCATTCACATTCCATGATATAGCTGATAATGCAGTCATTCTGACAAAAAGCTATTACTTTCACACATTCTACATAACAGTTTTTTTAATATATGTTTCCAATTTGCAACTTTCATGCACACACTAATTCTTGGCAGGCTGATCTTATATGCAGTTGCTGCTTCTCATCTCTGTTCAAACCCATGCTGCATTTTCATAGACTTTGGGCTTCAATAAAAACACTGAAGAAAGAAAAGGAATATGTACATTTTCATTTTAACCCACAACTCTTTTAACTTACAGCAATAGAAAAAACTGCATATACTTTCCAAAAAGGGAAGGTAACCCTCCATGGGGGGACATATATGGGTAATTGTCCCAAATAGACAGCTACACCCACAGGCTTTACTTATTCTAAAGTTAAGTTTAATCATGCTGTGCATGTTAGAGCCTGTTTTCCTTCTTGCACCAATACCATCCATTATTGTTCCATCTTTGTTTCCCTCCCACACATGAAAAGCAACTTGCTTGGTCTCAGATAACTGTTTTTAACCTTAAGAAAAGGTGCACTGGCTACTTTTAAATACATATCCTAGGTTGTGCACTATAACATTTTTACTAAAGTGCTGAATAGTACAAGAATACATCTACTCGCTAAAATATTCCTTTTAATGCATTAGACTTTATTTTCACTGAGTTGCTTGCCATTTCACCTTTAATTACTAATTATACTGTTTCTCATACAAATGCCTCAAAAGTTTGTAGTTCAGTTATTTCCTGATTAATCACCTGCAGCTGTAGACAAACCAATTGCAGCTATGGAGCTTTGCTAGTGGAGCGAGAACAGTTACTAGATTTAGAAATGCATGAAATAGCTCTTTGGAAATGCTGAGAAACTATCATTTTATATGTTTTTCATTTTCTAGTCTGCTCAGAAAAAAAATGTTTTCCTGTGTCTACCAAAAACCAAGAACATTAGTCTACACCTGCACCTGTATAACCCCAGGAGAGGCCACCATGATTTAATAATACATTTAGGTGCACTTCACATCCGCCTCCTCCCAGAATTCCAAGATTATATTACACTGCTTATATTTAGCCTTTATCCTGTTACAGTATAAACCCCAGATACTTTACATTGAAAAAGCACTTTCTTACTTTAACATCAGTAGCATAAACAGCAGCCACTGATAACTTACCCACTTCATATTTAAAATATATCTGCATACTGTACAGTGCTATACTGTTTTACAATGCAATGTGCAATTTACTTCAAGAAATTTATTATAAACATTACTTAGGAAAAGAAATTACTTACAGGTACATCTTCAGTTCCTTCATTACCATTCTAAATATTAATTTAATGAAAAGTGGGAGTTATGCTTTAGAGTCCTCCCTCTATTGTAACACAGTCCACCAGCTTCTAGTCTTTTTACTCCTTGCAAAAGCAAAGTTCTCATGACCAAACTCTATCTTGTAGAAATGACACTTTACAATTCTTCCATTTATTTCCTACTTTCACATTATCGCTGGTCTTTTTCCTTATCATCTCGTCTACCTAACACTGCTCTCTGGTTCAGTTCCAAGCTACTCCTCATTTTGTTTAGTCCAGCTCCTGGACTTTTTTTTCTGTTGCTCAATAATTTTCCTTTGGAATGATGGAAAATGTTTTACTGGCAAGTTCTCTCCATGGGCTTTGCTATTGCCAGAGAAAAGAGAAGATTCAGATTCTGTCTCCCTCTTTGCTGGGCAAACTTTTTTATTTAGTCCTTAAGCCTGTTCTGCATACAAAATGTCTTTGATCTTCCAGGAAAAATATTCTAAAGAAAC
This sequence comes from Protopterus annectens, assembly GCF_019279795.1. Taxonomy (NCBI): domain Eukaryota; kingdom Metazoa; phylum Chordata; order Ceratodontiformes; family Protopteridae; genus Protopterus; species Protopterus annectens. The sequence continues at coordinate 908,201,432 of NC_056733.1, forward strand.
AGTTGGATATAGCAGCTTGAATCTTACACTTACCTTTCAACATCCTCTAACTACAGGGATAAAGTTGCTTCTCTTCTGGATGGTGTACAGTTAATCATTTGTTTTCACAAACACTCTGTTATCTCCAGTTGTTAATACTTTTCCTTTCTTTCACAATTTTGCCACACTTTTGTCAGGAGCAGCTTTTCATTCCTGTATGACTGCATTTTTACTACTTATAATCACTGGCTTCTTTCTCATGACTAAATGTATAGCATACACACAGAGTACCCCTTCAATTAAAAATCCTACAGTGTAAAACCTGTCCAGTTACTCATTTGTACTTACATTAAGCTAATGCAGTCTACTTCTTCCAGTTTCTCTGATATAGCACAATATCTCAGGTTTTCTGTATGTGCTCTCTGTTTTAACTCTATTTTTGAAATATTTTTTTTCTTGAGAAGCTTCATATTCAACCAGTTTTTCCTTCATTTCATCTTCTGATTTATGCAGTTTTATGAACTCATTTAGTTATGTAACTACTCTTTTTAGTCCTTTGTCATATATAATCCTCCAGTTTCTTACTTATTTTAAACACCTCTAAATGTATTTTTTATCCAAGTTACCAGAAGCCATATTCTGCACAAAAGCTGAAACCTGAACTGCCTTTTGTTGAACAGCTGCAAGACTCCTCTACCAGAGTTTTTATTTTCTCATTTTCTGATGGATTTTCCTTACTTTCTCCAGACTTCTTTTTTTGCAGACACCCAGGCAGTACAGTGACTAGCCAGTAACTAAATTTTATCCAGATTGCCAGGTTCTACTGTCTCCTTTACTTCTGTTTTCATTTTCATACTGACATAGCTCAACCTTCTCTTTAGAGTACAGCCATTTTGAAATCTGAATCTCTTCATTCATGATCTAGGATTCCTAATGATCTGCTCTGCTACCTTTGGAAGGTTTCTGATGTTCTGGCCTGCCATATGTGATGGTCCCTGACAATCAAGTCTATCTGCTTTCCCCATATTATCTATTCTTCTACTAGCTCCTCTATGATCTGGGCTGTTAACTATAAAGGATCCCTGATGATCTGGCTTGCCATCTTGCTACATGTAATTGGTCTAAAACAGTCTGTCTTGCCATGTGCTGTGCACCAATAACAGTTTACTTTTCCAGTTACATGAGATTCATATTTTAACTGCCACATGCAGCAGATTCGTGACAATTTACTCTGTCACATGCACTCAGTTCATGACCTGCTATCCATAGCAGGTGACTGTTTTGGTTTGGCCGCCTGAAGTAGGTCCTTAGTGATCTGGACTCTTATCTACAGTATATCCCTGATTATCTGGTTTATCTTTTGTACTGGAGCTATAACTCTCTGACCTACCACATGCAATAAGTCATTGATGATCTAGCAAATTGCTTACAGTAGGTCTCTGATTACTAGGCTTACCAGCTACAGTAGATCCCTGATGACATGGTCCACCATCTGAAGTAGAATCACTTCCTTTATAATCAGCTTAAATGAACTTTGGTGATGGATTCCTCTACTAGTTGCATGATTACTTCACTGCTGGCACAGCTCAAGTTAAAAGAAATGCTACTTTTTCTTCTTCTTTCCCATTTATTGGGTCTATATTAGATCACCAAGTGCTTAAAAAAGTGAATGGTGATTAATCGATCCTATGTAAGTGAAAGCTTACAATTTTGAACTGTCAGAACAGCGATTTTTTTTCCTAGGGAAAAACAATCGCTGTTCCAACAACAACAAAAAACAAAAACACATACTTTAAACATTACATTAGGTGGGGGGCTTTGCCACCACACCCCCTTACTTAAATATACCAAGTCTGACACCGCACTACAGTGCCAAAAACGGCAAAGTAATGAAGCGGCCAAGCAAATTCTTTCCCGGGGAAAGAATTCGTTTAAAAGCCGCTTCGATATTTTGCCATTTCGGGCTTTTGAGTTCGACCAAGATGCATTCGAAAGAATGCGTCTTCGGTCTTCTAATAGGGAACCTATTTATTCAGGTGCACTTCACAGCCCCGTTTTACACGTTCTTCTCTTTGTTCTCTTTAGCAAAGACTTTCTTGTTTTCTACATCATCCACACCCGATCCTTTATGTTGAGAATGTTATTCTTGAATCTGTTCCATCTACCTTCACTTCAGCTTTGGGAATGATGTCCTACAAAGGAGCTATACATCAATAGTATTAAAATACAATCCGTCATGTTTAGAATTTCCCAAGGACTTTTACAAGCTCCTTCATTCATGGTCCATAAGCCTACAGGTACTGCAGTCTCTCACAACCATCACTTTAAGTACTTTGGTCTCTTACCTAACCCTCCCTTCCCATCTTCTATCTCATTAATCACACCTGGTACCACAGTTTTAAATCAACAATATAGGAGTTGGAGGTTGCCTTAATGGTTAAGGTATTTATCTTACAGATGGAAGGTACAAGGTTTGATTCTCATCTTTGAAAATAAAACTGGTTAGGCTTAAAAAGGCCCACAAGGGTATTTAGTCTAGTAATTACCTATGAACCTATGAATATCTTTGCAAATCAAGCATTGAGTACTTTACCTCTGCTTGAACAAAGTAATATCTAAAAGACAAAAGTCAAGCACATATTGTATTTTCTCTGTTTAACCATATGAACAAATTTATGCTCATACTATGACATGTACTGCTACTATTTATTTATTGATTGCTGCTGATTTTATTTATTAATTTGTATTTGTTAGCTGGGTATAGAGCATTGATCCACATGAATCTTTTTCATATTCAGATTGGGAGCCCGGCTATGTTAAATGACTTGCTCAGAATCACAAATTAGGCAAATAGTAGCAGACTGAATCAAACTCTGAACTATAGGAAGCATGTTGTTATCAGTTCATAGCTTTAATCCTCTGCACTAATTGTGTAAATATGAGATCTTAAGCCACTTTCCACAGAAATCTGTACTGTTTATTGTAAGTCTGCCTTTGTCCTGGGTTGTGACTAAAGATGGTCTTTGGGCTATTTCATGTACCTACTTAGTAAGCAAACCAACAAACAAATGGATCACTGATCTGACATGACACCTGCAGTGGAGCAAACAAACAAACAAACACATCACTGATCTGACACAACAGCTGCAGTGGAGCAAACAAACAAATAGATCACTGATCTGACACAACACCTGCAGTGGAGCAAACAAACAAATGGATCACTGATCAGACATGACACCTGCAGTGGAACAAACAAATGGATCACTGATTTGACATGAAACCTGCAGTGGAACAAACAAATGGATCACTGATCTGAAATGACACCTGTAGAGGAACAAACAGATCACTGATCTGACACAACACCTGCAGTGGTTCTTGATAATGAGTCTGCCTCTGATGACTAAGACACAGATTATCAGTTTCTGTCAACTCAGCTGGGCTCCTGATGACCTGTCTTAATGTGTACAGTGGTTCCTGATAATCTGGTCTGCCACGAGCAACACTTATTGGGAAATCTGGTCCGCCAATGGCAAGGTGTCCTTGATGAGGGTCTATATCATATGAGCAAATAGGAAAAACTGCGAATGCTCACAATCTCTAAAGTACTGGACCTCAAACTTGCTATTGTGGGGGCTGTGCCCCCCACCCCCCCTGCTAAATATATATTCCAACTCCGAGATCACACTACAGTGAGGAAAGGGCAAATATTCCATTCTTCACTGTACTGCGATCTCAGAAAAAGTACTTCGAGGTCCGGTACTTTCGAGATTATGAGCGTTTGCGGTTTTTCCTATTCACTCATATGATATAGACCCCTTGATAATATGGCCTGTCATCTGCAATAAGTCACTCATGGTCTGGTCTACCATCTCCAGTGGTCACTGATGATACAGCCTAAGTGCTGTAATGTGTCCCTAATGATTTGGTCTGCCACTTCCAGTGGTCACTGATGATCCAGCCTAAGAATCATAATGGGTCCCTAATGCTTTGGTCTGCCACCTCCAGTGGTCTCTCATGATCCAGCCTAAGAACTGCAATGGCTCCCTAATGATTTGGTCTGGCACCACCAGTGGTCCCCAGTGATGTGGCCTGTGAACTGCAGTGGGGCCCTAATAATCTGGTCTGACACTTCTAGTGATCCTTGGTAAGGTGGCCTATGAACTGTGGTGGGCTTATGATGATCTGGCTTGCCATCTTCAGTGGCTTCTGATGATTAAGTTTGCCACATATTGTGGGTCCCTGAGGATCAGCCTGCCATATGCCATGAGGCAGAGATCTAGGTTTCCACCTTTAGTGGATCCATTAGAATATATACTGGCAGGCAGATCCCTTGATCACAATGCATAACCTAAGCACTTAATAATTTTCTACTTAAGTTGTTTTTTTCATCTAGATTAATCCTGAGGTGCCGAGTAGTGTACAGTGTCATGGTTTATAAAGTGCACTGGCACATGAAAGTGACATACAGTCATTGAACACACATTAATGAAGCATAAAGTGGCACAGAGCACACTATGTGGCATACAGCACAACATGACAGTGACATATACTACAATAACAGAGCACACATTAATATAGCATATACTGCAACATGACATTGACATGTAACACAGTATCACAGCACACATTAATGCATCATACAGTGGCAGAGGATAGTAACATGTATCACAATAAAAGAGGGTACACAGTGTAACATACAGTGGCACATGACAGTGACATGTAATACTACAACAGAGCACACAATGTAGCATACAGTGGCACATGGCAGTGACATGGAATACAGTAACAGAGCAAACAATGTAGCATACAGTGGCACATGACAGTGACATGTAACACAGTATCACAGCACACATTAATATAACATGCAGTGGCAGATGATAGTAACGTATCACAGTAACAGCGGGTACACATTAGCGTAGCATACAGTGGCACACGACAGTGACATGCAATACTGTAAGAGAGCACACAATGTAGCATACAGTGGCTCATGACAGTGACATGTAATACTGTAACAGATGTCACACAGTGTAGCATACAGTGGCACATGATAGTGACATGTAATACTGTAACAGAGGGCCCACAGTGTAGCATGCAGTGGCACATGGCAGTGACATGTAATACTGTAACAGAACACACAGTGTAGCATACAGTGGCACATGGCAGTGACATGGAATACTGTAACAGAGCACACATTAATATAACATGCAGTGGCAGTATTTAGTGAGGTATTGTTGACAGATAATGTGTAATGACTGAGTGTGCACATATAAAGTATAGAAACATGGCAAGCAAAAGTATCATATAACAACACGCTGTGCAAAGGCAGTATGCAGTGATTTTCATAGCAAAATAACATGCAACAAATTGTAGTTGCTGACAAAGTATGGAGATAATATGCCATCACTATGTGCTATGGCACAGTATGCAGAAAGCAACTGCATTATTCCAGTGACAACATATTGTAACATGATGGGTTTACACTTTCAAAGAACACAGTGCTATTATTTGCAACAAAATGATAAACATGCATATAGCACAAAGTGACATGTTCTGTACAGGCATACTGTGCAGTTCACTGATATGAAGTGATAGCATATGCGATATGGAGCAGAAGTAGAACCCTAAATCGAGCAGCATACATTAAGTGAACATACACCTGAAATGCAGTTATACGTGTACGCTATACATTAAGTGAACATACATCTGACATGCAGTTATACGTGTGTACTGTACATTACTTGAGCAACCTCACACATAAGGATAGAGGCTGTACAGTATCAAAGCAAACTCTGAATCTCATTAAAGGAAAACAAACACAAAACTAAAAAAATAGATATTTTCTGACTATCTTATATTTTCCTTATATCTTGAGATTTTATGAGCTATTAATGCATTACAGTCACTCTCATTTTTATTACTTTTTTTAATTTCTTATATCCAAAATAGTGATCATAGAGACGGCCATATTCATGTGATTTAATTTTTCAGTTTGTTTATATTCATTCTAGAATTGAGTCTATGTCTGTATATGACACAGTCTAGGCACAATAATTTTTTCCTCATTTAGTTAAGGCAGTCTTGCTGTTTTTAGATGATGTATAATAGGAGTTGATGTTCCCTTTTAACTGAATTTCTCTGAACTGTGATCACCTATGCTTTTATTAGACCTACTTGGTCCATTTATGTTTTTTTTCAAAACAGAAGGGGTGAAAAAAGTGGTTTATTAAGTGATTGAAGCTGTAATCCTTAAATGCAGACCCCCCCAGGCTTGCACAGTGTGAAACTTGTCAACTTTGCTCATTCATTAGTGAGTGAACACTCTTGATTCAAAAAGCTAATAAAACAAATGATAGCTCCCTATATGTTTGATACTGGGTAATAAAAGTAATAATTCACTGCCCAAAAATTAAAGTACTTACAGATTTGTTTATGCAGTATTGCTGTAAAACTCACCCTCATTCTTCATATAAACATGTTTCCAGCACCAGCCTCGTAGGAAAGAGTTTCACTTTACCTGTTTGAGGCACTTTACTGACGTCAGCAAGAAGCAGTTTCATCATATAAGACTATGTGCTGCCTGACATGAAAACCAAAGCTGCTCCTGTCTAAACCAAGTCATGCAGGCTAAGACATTTTTCCCTGAAACATTGTACCATTTTAATAAGGAAAATGGTGGGACCCTCATGACCTGTGACAAGAAAAGAGTTGAAACGGAAAAAAGTAACTACAATGCAGGTTTTCTGAGTACTAAATAACATATAGATTATGCTATACAAAGAAAATATAACTGTGGCATAAAGTTAACTATATTAGGATTTTTGTTTTAAGTGAGTACTTCTTCATATAGTGATATAGATTGCAGAGTGTCACAGAATGCATGGTAAACATTAAGCAAGTAACACCTTATGTAATGGTACACACCATGCTGTATTATGACATTCAGGCTATGCATTACTTGTGTAACACCTTATGTAGTGGTACTTGTCACTCAGGATTATGACACGTAGGATATGCATTAAGTGAGTAATGCCTTATGTAGTGGTACAGGCCATGCGGTATTATGACATTCAGGGTATGCATTAAGTGAGCAATACTTTATGTAGTGGTACATGCCATGCTGTATTATGACATTCAGGGTATGCATTAAGTGAGTAACACCTTATGTAGTGGTACAGGCCATGCATTATTATGACATTCAGGGTATGCATGAAGTGAATAACACCTTATGTAGTGGTACACGCCATGCTATATTATGACATTCAGGGTATGTACTGAGTAACACCTTATGTAGTGGTACTTGTCACTCAGGATTATGACATGTAGGATATGCATTAAGTGAGTAACGCCTTATGTAGTGGTACAGGCCACGTGGTATTATGACATTCAGGGTATGCACTGAGTAACACCTTATGTATTGTCACTCAGGATTATGACATGCAGGATATGCATTAAGTAAGTAACCCTTATGTAGTGGTACATGCCATACTGTATTATGACATTTAGGGTATGCATTACTTGAGTAACACTTTATGTAGTGGTACAGGCTATGCTGTATTATGACATTCAGGGTATGCATTACTTGAGTGACACCTCATGTGATGGTCTGGGCTGCACAGAGGTATAAAGTACAATGGAACAGCATGAATAACTGTATTCCAAGTGGTAACGATGGCTGCACTGACTCAGTACACAAGGACACAGAATGCAACAATGACACTGAATGATGTGGTACACAGTTGTACAGAGCAAGCAGTACTGTACATGCACCATAGTAGTTTAGCAGCTCATTGCTCTATGAACAATGGCTCTTTAGAGATGCTTGGCGCATGCAGCTGCCCTCCATTGAGATAACAACAGCGATACTATACAGGATTTGAATCTTTGACTTGAAATGGTTGACTACAATAATGTACCCCATATTGTTGGCCCTTAGACACCTCTGACTGACCTCATGTCACTGAAGTAGCAAGCAGATTACATGTTGCCATCCTAATGGTCAGAAGGTGCTCCTGAGAATTTAATACTGAAAACAAAACAAATTGCAGTTCTAGACATGGTGACAAAATTGTGCTACTGTCTTATTCTGACAAAACATAAGAACATCAACTGCACAGATTAATGGCCCCTCATTATAGTATCTGCAGCATTAATGACATCATTAATACCATGTTTGACCTGTGTTTTTCTGTTATGGTAAAATAATCACACGCAACCATACCTTAGAATGTATGTTTATAAATGTTTTAGACACATCAAACATAAGTGGGCCCCTCAGTTCATAGGACCCCTGGACAAAGCATTGCACTTTCTACCTATTTAAAATATTGTCCTTTCTCCTTCTGTGGGTATTAATCATAGTACTAGCAGCAGTCATAGCAGGTTGATGGTGTATTTTCTTGCTTGCCATATTTTCCATTTAGTTGGTTCTATACCAGTCTCAGGCCAAAGGATTCCCTAATTTCACTTTTATAACAATTTCCCCTCCTCATCATGAGGGAGTTTGAAGATAAAGTAGAAGGGAATGCATTAAAGTGCCTAGTCAGCCTTTCAAGGTTTCTGACATGGAGCTCTTTCCCTGGAATTCAACGGGACATCATCCGGACAAACTCTGCAAAGAGAAAAACACAACATGGCGTATTAGGTTAAGAAGAAAGAGGCACTTTCTCAAGCAGTTCCCTTATTTACAGTCCTAGACTGAGTGAAGTCACATTACTATTCTTTGGGTACTGCTTACATAATTTGTCAGTTTTAAATACTATCCAGGTTCCTATTTTCTGACTATCTGATTGTGAAGACACTACCCTTAGCCTTGAAGACAGTGTTTTCACTTACATGTGATCAGTGTTTGTGGTTCCTGTTTTCGTCATGTACTGTGATAGGACAGAAGTTGCCTAAGTAAGCTAACTTACTGTGCTGCTAATAATTTATAGTTTTCAAATTATTAAAAAAAATATAAAAGATAACTTGATCTTTCAGACTGGACCATGGTTTCTGCTGTGGGTTTTTTTCTGAACGTTTTCATTTGCTATGACCTCAAGCACACAAAACACTTGTGCGATAGCCTTCTTTTCCTTCCTGAGGGACGACATAAATAACTCAGAACCTGGGAACAAGGTGAGTAGGAGTGCTGAAGTGGATGAATTTAACTCTCCCTCACCATGCCTATGGTCAAGGCTTCTGAATTATGTTTTACCCAGATCACCAGAGCGGAAGACCATGGCATGCTTAATGCATCTCTAAACTATCTGTTAACTCCAACATTAATATCAACATGATAGGAGCCATCTTTATTGACCTCATAAAAGCCTTTGATCTAATTGGCCATAACTTACTATTTGACAAATTAACTGACATAGAAATTAGTGATGATGCAAAATCTTAGTTTATAGACTTTCTCACCAATAGATCCTTCAAGGTGAAGTGGGCACCATCACCTTTGAAACAGACCCTTTTATGAAAGGAGTCCACCAGGGTTCCAGTTTATCCCCTCTGCTCTTTTCCATACTTATCAACAAATTCCCACCTAATCATCATCAGATACCTATATTTCTTTATTCAAATGACATGGTCACATACAGGCCAAACAAATCCCACTCTGTTATACAAGCTCAGCTCAGATATGACCTCCAAACTCTGAATTGGTGGCTAATAGGCCAGAAATCTATACTCAGTCCCTCAAAAACAAAAGCAACGCTGTTTGAAACCAAACAGAAATAGCCAAAGCACCCAGCTGCCTTGATATTAAAGATGTTAACAATACCTCCACAGAAACTACCACATCCTTCAAATACCTTGGCATTTGGCTAGGCCAGTTTCATAACTTTAAACTACAGATTCAAAACACATACAAAAAGATCAACACACTACTGTCCTAGGCAAGCAAGCTATCACCTCTTCTGTCCAAGCCAAACACAGCTGCCACAGATAAAGGAATACTTTTATCTCAACTCAAACATGGGCTATCCATTATAGCTGAAGCCTCTAAGAAAAATGCCACCACCTTACAAATCATCTCTAGTAAAATCTGCTGGTTCATTACTAACTCCCCCAATAATGAACACAACCGCCTGACTCTCACCAAAGCTAAATGGCTCCCAGTACATTAGAAAGCCAGCCTCCTACTAAGATCACTGATTAACAAAGCCCTTTCTCCTGCAACCCTATCATTCTTAAACTTTTCACAAAAAACCCACATATAATCTCAAGGGTACCTCTCAGTCTCAATCCACCCTACTAACTTCAAAAACTAAACGTTGTTGCACTGACCATGCATTCTCCATCCTGGCACCTAAAGTATAGGACTCCATTCCTCTGTCAATCCAGGATGTTCACAAGTACTTGGACTTCTGAGAACAGCTCAAAGAACAGCTCTTCGCCCAAAGTGCAGCCGCACTCACTTAGGTCATGTTACATAAACCTGCAGCTCTCTCACATCCCTGTATCCCAATCACTTAGGTCATGTTACATAAACCTGCAGCTCTCTCACATCCCTGTATCCCAATCACTTAGGTCATGTTACATAAACCTGCAACTCTCTCACATCCCTATATCCCAATCACTTAGGTCATGTTACATAAACCTGCAGCTCTCTCACATCCCTGTATCCCAGTCACTTATGTCATGTTACATAAACCTGCAGCTCTCTCACATCCCTGTATCCCAATCACTTAGGTCATGTTACATAAACCTGCAGCTCTCTCACATCCCTGTATCCCAATCACTTAGGTCATGTTACATAAACCTGCAGCTCTCTCACATCCCTGTATCCCAATCACTTAGGTCATGTTACATAAACCTGCAGCTCTCTCACATCCCTGTGTCCCAATCACTTAGGTCATGTTACATAAACCTGCAGCTCTCTCACATCCCTGTGTCCCAATGTCATCCTTCTTTATCTCATCATCCCTTTAATTTCTGCCTCTCATTCATCCTACTCCCATCTTCTTTTTGTCTCTGTCTCTCACACTTATTTTCTTTTCTAGTCCTCTTCCCTCTGCATGCCTCTTTCGCAATTTCTCTGTCTTCTCCCTATGGTATCCTTTCCTGCAACAATTCTCACTTGACTTTTCTAATGTCTTCATGTGTCTCTATACAATGATATACTGCTGTCACTGCAGCAAAAGCCATCTTGGTCATTATGGCTGCATCTTATCCATAAAGCTCTGTTAAGCGTAATTCCATTTTTCCATACATGTTTTGACATTGTAAACTGTTTCTTGAACTAAATTATGTAACATATTCTTCCATCTGTAAATATGTTTACGCGCACAGACATGTGTATCTATCTATCTATATATATATATATATATATATATATATATATATATATATATATATATATATCATATATATATATATATATATATATATATATATATATATATATATATGGGTCTACTTCTATTCGCTGACAGCCCATTTCACTGAAACCCATTTCGTTGACAGCTCATTTCATTGACAAACATTCTAGGTGGGGGGCATATTGTGTATATATATATATATATATATATATATATATATATATATATATATATATGCATATTATATATATGGGTCTACTTCAGAAGAATGAAATCCCACTTACCCAAACTACTAAATGTCGAGACATCTTTGCCAAAACCAAATATAAATGAACACTCGGATGACTGACTAGAAACTCCGTGTAAGTAACTATGTGTCCGGCACCACAAAAACATCAGATGGAAGCGAATTAAACCCCCCCCCAAACTATATACAGTGGATATAAAAAGTTTATACACTCCTGTTAAAATGCCAGGCTTTTGTGATATAAAAAGAAAATGAGACCACAATAAATAATTTCAACACTTTTCCCACCTTTAATGTGACCTATAACCTATACAATTAAATTGAAAACAAACAAATCTGTTATGAGAAAAAATTAAAAAAATAAAAAAACGTACAATAAGCTGGTTGCATAAGCGTGCACACCTTTAAACTAATACTTTGTTGAAGCACCTATTGATTTAATTACAGCATTTAGTCTTCTTGGGTAGGAGCCTATCAGCATGGCACATCTTGACTTGGGAATATTTGACCGCACCTCCTTGCAAAACTGCTCCAAATATGTCAGATTGCAAGGGCATCTCTTGTGCACAGCCCTCTTCAGGTCACCCCACAGATTTTCTATTGGATTTAGGTCTGGGCTCTGGCTGGGCCATTCCAAAACTTTAATTTTCTTCTGGTGAACCCATTATTTTGTTGATTTGGATGTATGCTTGGGGTCATTGTCGTGTTGAAAGGTGAAATTCCTCTTCATCTTCAGCTTTCTAGCAGATGCTGAAGGTTCGGGGACAAAAGTGACTGGCATTTGGAACTGTTCATAAGTCCCTCCACCTTGACTAAAGCCCCAGTTCCAGATGAAGAAAAGCAACCCCAAAGCATGATACTGCCACCACCATGCTTCACAGTGGGGATAGTGTTCATTTGGTGATGCGAAGTATTGGTTTTGTGCCAAACACACCTTTTGGAATTGTGGCCAAAATGTTCAACCTTGGTCTCATCAGACCATAACACATTTTCCCACATGCTTTTGGAAGACTTGATGTATTGTTTTGCAAATTTTAGCCCGGTCTGGATGTTTTTCTGTGTAAAAAAAGGCTTCCATCTTGCAACCTTACTCCATAGCCCTGACATATGGAGAAAACAGGAGATTGTTGTCAGATGTAGTACACAATCAGTACTTGCCAGAAATTCCTGCAGCTCCTTCAGTGTTGCTGTAGGTCTCTTGGCAGCTTCCCTGACCAGTTTTCATCTTGTCTTTTCATTAAATTTGGAGGGATGTCCAGTTCTTTGCAATGTCACTGTTGTCCCATATTTTCTCCACTTTTTGATGACTGTCTTCACTGTGTTCCATGGTATATCCAATGCTGTGGAAATTTTTTTGTACCCTTCTCCTGACTGATACCTGTCAACAATAAGATCCCTTTGATGCTTTGTAAGCTCCGTGTGAACCATGGCTTTTGCTGCAGCAGGCAACTGAGTAAATGCCAGGAAAATCCTACTAGGACAGCTGAACTTTATTTGGGATTAATCAGAGTCTCTTTAATTGATAGCATAACCAGGAACCAAACACAAAACCCAGATTAAAGTGAAGCAGTCCAAGTGTACACAGCAAGTCCACACCAAAGTAAAAGTCTTCTTTTTATTCATCAGTAGATTATGCACTTTCATCAGTTTATAACTAAAGACTTCATCAGAATCTACTCAAACATACACAATGGTAACTTAAATAGTTACAAACCACACCACCTGATCAATTAATCAATTGATCCTTAAAAAGACAAGCATTTGGAATGTTAAACACATTGCAAACCTTCAATAAAGACCTTTACTCATTAAAAAATTCACAATTAAATCTAAACCAAATATGACCTAAGCTTTAATACACAACTTATACTACAATAGTCATTTAACCCTGGGCAAATGTGTGCTTGTAGCTTCATTTGCCACAGTAATTCTTTTAACTCCAAGATATCTTTCCAAGGCCCTCCCTGGGGGTTTTGACATACCTGCTCTACTGCAAAAAATAAAGAATTATGATCAGAAAACTGTTCCATGTGTTTTGCCAGAGCATTAGTTTTTTATGTTGTCTAATGTCCGGGGAATGTTCATACATGCGGTCCCTAAAACGTCTTTGTGTTTTCCCCACAAAAAATTTCAGACCCACACTACACTGAGACACATATACAATGCCTTTAGTGTTACAGCTGCAGTGAAAATTAGGTCTAATCATCTGGTGAATAATCACTAGACTGTCCCCTTGCAAAATGTGTGGGCATTGTGGACAAGACCACATTTATAAGTGCCATGTTTCCTAAAGCTCAATGGTAGGGAAATGTTGTTGCCAGTCTCAAGAAAATTCTTAATAGATTTACCCTTTCTAAATACAAACTTGGGTTCTGTCCCAACATGGTCCAGAATCCCATCAAAACATTTAGAAATGTTCCAATTCTTTTTCAAAATGTTTGAAATATTCAAGTGATCATTAGAAAAGGTGGTAACAAAAGCCTTATGAAAATTAGACTTCTGTTCAGTCCTCTCATTCTTCTCCAAGCCAAAACGTTCACTGTTTTCCCTTAAAATGGGTCTATAAAACATATTCTCCCACTTAGTATTTTCCTCAGAAAAAATCTGTTGTACCATTAGGCTGGGGTAACCACGTGCCATTAGCATGTTAACTAATTTTTCACTTTCTTGTTGAAAAACATTATCTTCAGAGATCATGCGAGCCAACCTAACAAACTGCCCATTTACCAATCCCTTCTTTTGATGGTACGGGTGGCAACTGGTAAAGTGAAGCAAACTGTTAGAGTAGGTTGGTTTCCTAAAAATGTTACTTTTGTGTCTTTTATTAACAAAATCCTTTTCTAACTCAACATCTAAATAATGGATAGTGTCAGAGTGCCAGGTATAAGTGAATTTTAAAAAAGCTGTTGTTTGATTACAGTACTCTATAAAGTTACTAATCTCATGTACAGGCCCATCCCATGCAATAAAAATGTCATCCAAAAAGTGACAATACACATTCCAGTATTGCTTCTAACCTGAATCATTAAGATACCTTCTTTCCCATTCCAACATGACAATGTTCGAAAAAATGGGGGCACAAGAGGCCCCCATTGCCACCCCACATTTCTGCTGGTAATATTGGCCTTCAACATACACAAAATTACAGTTCAAAACAGTTTCCATAAGTGTAGTTAATACATAAATGTCATTGTCTGAAAACATCCCAGGAGCAACAATATAGACATGAAACCATAACATCCCAATATCATGGGGAATGACATTAAAAAGATTTACCACATCAACAGTTATGAATTTTACATCTTCCAAAAATGTCAATTTTCCAACCTTATAGTTATAGTTTCCAACCAATATAGTTATGGCAGCTTGGGAGGATAAATATGTTTTCAATAGCAGTTATAGTGAATCATGAAGCATATACATTCGTTTTTTGGACAATATATTTATTGCTTGGTCTGATGGTATAGATAAGATAGGAAATTTTATTGAATATATTAATAACATTCCTACATTTCTGAAGTTTACATGCAACGTTGGCTTCGACAGTATATCATACGTAAATGTTAATCTTATTAGAAGTTTTGATAATACACAAGTTTACGATATACAGGAAACCGACATATTCTAACTCACTCTCACACTTTACTAGTAATCATCCTTTGCACCAAAAACGTGCGGCTGTAAAAGGACAGTTAGTACGTGCTGCTTGAACGGTCTCTAACTACGAAGAATTCTTAGCTGACTGTGATCTTCTTTGTAATATGTTTTCAAATAGGGGATATCCAAAGTCTTTTTTGGGCCCCATGAAAGCGGAGGTAGTTAAAGAAAAGATCTGGAGGGGTGTATATGCCACTATTACACAAGAATAATACATTATCAGCTGTGACCACCTTAGAAAATGATGGCAATTCAAAGATTAATATAAGTTTACCCGAGGCTCATAATTGTCAAAATTCAAATGTAAAGTATCAGCATTCATTTATTACTACTTCTTGTACAGATAGTTCTGAGATTGGTAAGATTTTATTTAAAAATTGGCAATTCATCAAAAATGACTTTACATTATGTGAGCAGCTGGGAAAAGAGCCACATATTATTTACAAAAAGGGCTTTAGTTTCAAAACCCTTTATGATAATATGGTTTCTGTCAAGAAGCCACAATGGGGTTGCTTATACAAGTGTGGCGCATGTTTCCAGTGTTCATTTTTATTGGAAGGAGGCACTTTTTTTTGTAAAAACTAAGAAATACAAAGTTTCAGGTAAATTTACTTGTAATACCAAAGTTATAATGTATATCGCTTTATGCCAGACGTGTGAAGGATTGTATATTGGTAAAACAGAAAGAAAGATTAAGGACTATATATATATATATATATATATATATATATATATATATATATGTTTAGACATATTTCAAAATATCCTTCACACCATTTTTTATTCAGTATTATACAACAACCCCCCCATTAATATTCAAAAATGTGCACGCTAATTGGTCAGCGTGCACGTTGTAAATCAGTTATAGTAATGGAAAAAGGTCTGGTCGCCCGGACTTTTTCCATTACTATAACTCTTTTTTTTTAAGCAATGGAGAACGCAAGATCTCTGTTGCTTCATACTGTCTCGCTATGTTAAACGAGTTTAACATAGCGAGACAGCTTTAAAAAAAGCAACGGAGATTCTCCGTTGCTTTTTTTAAAGCTGTCTCGCTATGTCAAACTCCTTTAACATAGCAAGGCAGTTTGTAAAAAGCAACGGAGATCTTGCTTTCTCCATTGCTTTTGTCCACAGCTCTGATGTACTGCGTAGGCATACGCATGTGCAGTACATCAGAACTGCCGCAGAATACCAGACAGCTGCAGAAGGGCAGCAAGGAGGCATTATACAATGCCATTATTTAAGAAAAGTAATTATTTTTTTTCTTAAATAATGTCATTGTATAATAGCAATAACCCACTTCTGGGTGTGGGCAATGCTGGATTTACCCACAGTTGGCTTTGTTTGGCCTCTCGGGCTTCGCCCTCATGACCAAACCACACCAACCGTGGGTAAATCCAGCATTACCCACACCTAGGCGTGGGTTATTGCTATATTATTGAGCAGGTTCCAGTTAGTGTTGGGGTGGTCCATAGAAAATTTGGGTTGAAGAACATGAACTTTGGTGATAAAATAAATTTTAATGTGACCCCCCCTCCCCCCAGGGCTAAATGAAAGTATCTCAATACAAAGCCTGTAAAAGAAAAAAAGCATATTATAGATACTTATGGCCTTAGTATAGCGACATGTTATATCATACTATCTGGTTTCGCTTATTTTTAATATCTCTTTAAGAGTGTTCTACTTGTGAGTGTGTAGATCATGTGACTTTTTATATTATTTAAGGCGGGTTTTTTAAATGTTTTATTAGCTAATGAAGTCCGAATTCATGTGGACAAAAGTGCTTATCTTTGTTTTGTAATAGTTATTAAATTTATTGTGAGCTGTACCATGCCTTGGGTGTTTTTTTGTGACATACCTACTCCACATATAAAACAAAACAATTAAAAATATCTTTGAATGCAAAAGTCCTCCAGAATTGTAGTGCAACAGAACATATAGAGAAGAAAATTAAAACAAAGGATTAACCAGTGGCAAAGTACCACTGAAAGGTCCTAACCTTGTAAACCAGTCCATCAATCAAGCTCTCAACATGCTAGATTAATTAAATTGTATGCAGGAATAAATTAGCATCCAAAATGGAAGTGGCAAAATCCCAGTATGGAATCCAGTAAAGAAGGTGAAGAAAATAAGAGGATTGTTGTGAGATATTTCAGGGATTTTATAATGCTGTACGTTATTGTGATGTTTTTCTATGAATATTCTTCTGTAATTCGTATTGTTACTAAGCTCTGTGTAGAACTACAGTTGTACTTGTCGCAGCTCTACAATAATAATATTTCACTCTACATCGCTGTTGGAGGTATCCTTACCTGATGAAGTGAGCACACTCTACTGATGGTGTGCTTATGTGAGCTCTTTTATAACGCATCAGGCGTGTACATCAAAGCTAGCTCAAGTTGTTAACTTAATGCAGTTATCATATGTTTGTTATTACTAATGGGAATATTTATCACTTACCCACTTGTTGGACATTCTCTCCTCTAAATTCATTAAAGCTTCTTTTTCTTCTGGATTAAACCTTCCTGATGAATAGGAAATGGCAGCTCACAAACGTTTCCATAATGTGTAGTTTCAAATACTGTGTGTATACTATTAATTGAATGTCAACTACATTCAGATACATTTCTCAGTAAATAAAAGCTATGCTGTTAAATGTTTCTGCATCAGTGTAACTGCGCCTGAATTACTCTGTAATAGTTACCCACACCTGAGTCATCCCTGTAAAATAGTCCTCCTAAACTCAGCGGGACAACCCTATTAATAAATTAAAGTTATATACATATAAATAATTAGGAAATAAGCAGTCCTGAGCCTAGAGAAAATAAAGTACTGCATGTTTCTCAGAAACCTAACACTGCCCTAATCTCAAACCAATAATATTAATATATGCAGCGTGCTGATGGGATATTATTACTTCATGTAATGAATGTCTAATGCACACAGCAACAGTGTGGTGTTCCTAAGCAACACATCAGATGGACCTTGGTGACAAAGTCATTGGTTCCAGAATTTTCTGTTCACTGGGAGAAGGTGGCATCAGGCTGGCTGAAGTACTGCCCTCCCCATGGCCACATTCTTTTGATAATCTGCATTGAAATGAGTATTTTATTAGAGTCAGAATTTCCGTCCTGAAACATTTGTTTCTTTACTTGGCACTTTTTCTAGACCAAGGATTGTTATGATGACATACAAAAATAAACCTGAGTTAGCCTATGATGTCATTAGACAGTGAAGACTGCTATCTTATCTTGTTTTCTGCATTACCACGGGGGTATAAAATGACCCTTTCACTTTCTGCTAAAGCATCGTCATTGCCTAGGGATTGTACTAGTTTTTACCTTCAAAATCAACACGGCCATCCCCATTCAGGTCCACATCTCGGATGATTTCTTCAATATCCCGATGACCAATCTGTTGTCCTAGCAGCTTCTTCATTGCTTCCCGGAGTTCTGAAGTACTGATTTCCCCATCACCATTTGTGTCAAACTGGGAGAAAAATAACAGTACTCATTAATGAGATAGTGGTACAAACCTCAACTTCATAAAATAAGAGTAACAATCTCTTAATAATGGTACGCCTCAGTGCTAGCATCAGCTCCTATAGTAATGGGATACATCAGTACTGTCCCTACTGCTGTTATAGCATGAGTGAACCTACCGTTAGTCATGGGACACCACAGTGCCATGTCGACCTCTCATAAAATGAATAATAGTGCTTTATTAAGATAAGGGCACATCTTAGTCAACCCCACCTCACTCTACTTGTGAGTTTCACTGAGGTCTCAGTGCTCGGACAGATATTATGCCAACTGCTGACTTGTGATAAAGTGCTCACAAACATCTGTAAGGAGAATTGAACCTATGAGAGCTGTTGTTGATCAGTTTTCACATTTTGTTCACAATGTGCACTTGGATATTACCTTAGAAAGAATGCAGTACAGTTCCTCTAAGCTCTTATAAACCTCATTCATTAAAATGTGATGCACATGGTTAACCCTTTGCAGCCTTCAGTCCCATTTGGTAGTGAAGCAATATATTGTAATACCTGCTATTTCACGTATTTGCTGCTCAGTGACTAACTGACTGACTCACCCCCCCATTCACTCACTCCATAAACATGCGCACACACAAAGAAAATTACTCACTCACTCAACTTATCCATTCACTCTGAACACAAATGTGTGTGTGCGCGCGCACACACACACACACACACACACACACACTTGAACTCATTTACTCGCTCACTCATCCAATCATCTCTGTCACTCACTCACCCATTCACTCATCCAGTCACTTCACTGACTGAATGACTGACTCACCACCTCACTCATCCAATTACCTCACTAACTTATCCAATCACCTCACTCACTCACTCACTCACTCACTCACTCACTCACTCACTCACTCACCCACTCACTCACTCATTCATCCACTCACCTCACTCACTCACTCATCCAGTCATCTCGATCACTCACTCACTCACTCACTCACTCACTCACTCACTCACTCATTCATCCACTCACCTCACTCACTCACTCATCCAGTCATCTCGGTCAATCACTCACTCACTCACTCACTCACTCACTCACTCACTCATCCACTTACCTCACTCACTCACTCATCCACTCACCTCACTCACTCACTCATCCAGTCATCTCGGTCAATCACTCACTCACTCACTCACTCACTCACTCACTCACTCACTCACTCACTCAATCACTCATCCACTTACCTCACTCACTCACTCACTCATCCAGCCATCTCAGTCACTCACTCACTCACTCACTCACTCACTCACTCACTCACTCACTCATCCAGTCATCTCGGTCACTCACTCACTCACTCACTCACTCACTCACTCACTCACTCACTCACTCACTCATCCACTTACCTCACTCACTCACTCACTCACTCACTCACTCACTCAATCACTCATCCACTTACCTCACTCACTCACTCATCCACTCACCTCACTCACTCACTCATCCAGTCATCTCGGTCACTCACTCACTCACTCACTCACTCACTCACTCACTCACTCACTCACTCACTCACTCACTCACTCATCCACTTACCTCACTCATTCACTCATCCAGCCATCTCAGTCACTCACTCAGTCACTCACTCACTCACTCACTCACTCACTCACTCACTCACTCACTCACTCACTCATCCAGTCATCTCGGTCACTCACTCACTCACTCACTCACTCACTCACTCACTCACTCACTCACTCACTCACTCACTCACTCACTCATCCACTTACCTCACTCACTCACTCACTCACTCACTCACTCACTCACTCACTCACTCACTCACTCACTCACTCACTCATTCACTCATCCAGCCATCTCAGTCACTCACTCACTCACTCACTCACTCACTCACTCACTCAGGCACTCACTCACTCACTCACAGCTGCTACACTCTTGACTTACATAAAAACAGTAGTGGAGTGCAGCAGCTACACACTGTGCTATTAGTAAAGGAGCAGTAGTCTGAGACAAAATTACACCTCTTCCTGCTCCTTACAGGAGCCTAAATGTGCCAAACGTCAGCTGACACTTCAATGGGATGGACAAATGCCTCTTGTCTAAATGTGCCCCTTCAAGCGATCACTAAATGGCAGTACATTAGTTATGAAGGACATTTATTTATTTGTTAGTCAAGTAATCCAATAGGCTAATGGTTTGTGTGAAATGGGAAGACATTTGTAGAAACAAGGAGAGATTAACAGGAGGAAATAAGGAAACTACTAGTCACAGAAAGAACGGTGAACACGCATTAGCTGAAGGAAGATACAAAGACTGTAAAGGAAGTGGGTAGTGTAGGTAATGAAGTCATAAAATGGTGACTTCCTTGAAGTGGGTAGTGTAGGTAATGAAGTCATAAAATGGTGACTTCCTTGAAGTGGGTAGTGTAGGTAATGAAGTCATAAAATGGTGACTTCATTTCAGCATTACTGTTCAGTATTTATCACGTAGTGAAACTAACTTCCCTAAACAGGCCTTGGCCTATTTCATGACAGTCCCTAATAAATTTAAAAATGTATACTTAAAAGTCTGGCTATTTAGCATCAGGTTTTGTGGGCCTAGTCTTAACACAGATGTATAATAGTCAAAGAGTATCTGTATTCAACGGTGAATTACCGGAACAGGAATACCGTAGCATGTCAAACACTGATTATTGTGTGTGCGTGTGTGTGTTTATGCACAGATATGTGTGTGTGTGTGTGTGTGTGTGTGTGTGTGTGTGTGTGTGTGTGTGTGTGTGTGTGTGTGTGTGTGTGTGTAATTCACTACCTCACAACATCAGAACCAACACAAATACCAACCAATTCAAAAAGATTCTTAAAAATGATCTTAATGACACCTGGCTTTGTTCTTGTACTACTACTATACTGGCTATACTGGCTATGGCTCTTGCCACCCCATAGTGCCTTTTTTAGGCGATGTTCTAAAGACCAATTTACCACCATAACAGCTATAAACAAATTGTGCTGTAACGGAGACCTGGTTTAAAGTAGCAGAAAGCACCCCTGCACTACCAGGTTATAACTCATTCCACACCTTTTGACCCCAGAACATGGATTGAAGCTCCAAAGGGAGTGGTGTCTTCATATTCATAAAGGATATGCACACCTCCAGACTAGTAGCCCAGCATAATGCATCTGAGATACTTCAGGTACAACTAACATTGGATAAGACGGCGATTCAGGTTGTAGCTTACTATAGGTCTCCAACCATGTCCCAAGACTCTCACTCCATGTTTCTAAGCACCCTGGAAACTATTAGGGTCCAACCCAACACTCTCATACTAGGTGACTTCAACTACCCCTCCATCAACTGGGAAAACTACTCATGCACCAATACACTGGCCCAACGCTTCCCGGAATTCATCAATTCCAATGCCCTGGACCAGCTCATTCTTACCCCCACTAGAGGAAGAAACATCCTTGATTTGGTTATTACTAACATGGGTAACTGTTGCTCTACACCAATAGTCAATTCCTCCCTGGTTAGATCCGACCACAAACTAATCACCATGGAAATCCACATCTCATCCACACCCCCCGCACAGGTAACCACCATGAAAAACTTCTCCAAAGCTGACTTTGGTCTCCTAAAAACAGAAGCGGCTAACTTCATGGCATCCATGTCAATGGAAAATAGATGCATGACTGCCGAATCATACACCAGTGCACTATACGGACACTTAGATAAGTGCATGGAACTAGCCATACCCAACAGAACCAAGACATCCTCCTCCAAAAAAGAAAGCCAATCTGATGGTCCCCTGCCATTAATAAACACTACAACAGGAGGAACAAAACTGTTGCAGAAAAAGGTGAAGTTCCAAGACTGGAAAAACTCCCTTATTAGTCTCAACAAAAAGTTGAGATCCCTCATCAAAACCTCTAAAACCAGCTATGAAGGCAGAATTGTGACAGATACTAAAAACAGCCAAAAAGCCTTCTATAGTTATATCACAAATCTCCACGGCAATACCCAGGTTTGCTCTGAGTTACTTACAATGGTACCTCTTATACTGAGCCAACAGATATTGCCAACTTAGTGGCTGACAGATTCAGCGCCAACTTTACCCTTCTCTCTCACCCTAAAGGACCAATCACAATACTGGAGGAGTGCCAGGCACCCAGCATTACTTCAGCACAGGTTAAAGCTGCATTGTCCAAGGCCAAGAATACAGCTTCCATGGGACCTGACAATATCCCTGGATGTATTCTACCTTAACTACAAAGTGAACTGGCAACACATCTGTGTGCCCTGTTCAATCCCAGCCTCACCTCATGCTTTGTCCCTACCGAATGATGCACTGGTACAGTCATCCCTCTTCATAAAGGGGGAGCGACTACAAACCATGGGAATTATTTCCCCATTAGCCTGATGAGTCTGATATGTAAGGCTATGGAGCGCATCATCATGGACCTAATTAACAAGGATATAGGGAATCTCCAAATTCTAGATCCCACGCAATTTGGTTTTGTGAAAGGTAGATCATGCCTGCTCAACCTGGCTGACTTCTTTGAGTCAGTCACCAGAGCTGTGGATGAGGGCAAGGCAGTTCATACAGCCTACCTTGATCTGGCCAAGGCCTTTGATACCATTCCTAACTCAGGAATTATTGATAAACTCACCAAACTAGGCATCAATCCCTATATCACTAGGTGGGTTGCAAACTGGCTCACAGATAGAACCCACAGTGTGAAGGCAGTGGACTCCAAATCAGACTGCTGACCAGCCACGAGTGGAGTCCCACAGGGATTGGTCTTGGGTCCTCTTCTGTTTGGCATCTACTTCTCAGAAGTCCAGGCCAACATGGAGGGACTCTGGCTGACCGAGTTCGCAGATGGCTGAAAGCTGGGAGCCATTATTAACTGCCAAAGTGATGTAGACATCCTACAGAAAGGCCTCAATGAGACCAATGACTGGTGTCGAAACCATGGCCTTAAACTTAATGCCAAAAAATGCATCATCATCCCCTTTGGGAAAAACTCAGTTCCCACTAATTACCACACTGATGGGAGCCCACTGAACACTGAAAGCATTATAAGAGATTTGGGGACACAGGTTGACAGCAACCTCTCCTTCAACCACCACATTGCCACTGTGGTCAGAAAGTCCTTTTATGTGGCACATCTCATTACCAAGGGTTTTACATCCAGGAAGAAAGAGGTCATCATCTCTCTCTACTCTTCCCTCATTAGGCCAATCATCGAGTATAATGCCCCATTTGGCATGTACCTGACTAGGCACATGCAACAGCTGGAAAGGCCACAAAAGTACCTCATGAAGAGGATCCTAGGCCTTAAACACACTCCCTACATGGACAGACTCAAAAAACTCCAGCCATTCTCATTCTCATATCGTCTATTAAGAGACAATCTCTGCTTGACTTACAAAGCCATGTCTGACCCAGCTCTGTTAGAAATGCTACATCTAAAGAAATCCCAATCCCTCCGCACCACATGCTCCAAAAACCTCAGCTTCTTTACCACAATCAACAGAACATGCTGGAGGGGCAGGTTCATAACCCAGAGACTGCCCATGCTCGGAATAGACTTCCCATACATGTCAAGCAGAGCATCTCACTGGCCCTCTTCAAGAGAAATCTTGATGAGTGAATGGGAAATAGAAAGTTCACCCCAGGGATCACTCCAGTGGCTCTACTCAACAGAGGCACTGGGAACTAAGATTGGGTGGCATGATGTCAGGGTAATCCTATGGGCTAGGCTTGTAAAGGCTCCAGGGTCATTAGCCTAGTACAGACCAATGAACCTATGAACAATAAGGAATTATATCAGATGATTGAATAATACAAATGTCAGCTATAATAGCATATAATTTAACTTCTGGTGTACTGTATGTCTTGTATATTTTCTTGTATAATTTCTTGTCTACGTTTTGTATAATTTCTTGCATAAGTTTTTGTATAATCTCTGTATGTGGAGCTTTTCTCCCCAGGCCTCCTCTGAAAATGGGTATTATCCCAGTTGAGCTTTCCCGGTAAAAAATGTAAAATAAATAAATAAATCTATGTCTTTCTCTATGTATATATGTTTCTGTGTGTTTATGTACAGTTTATGTGCAGATGCATGTATCTGTGTGTATATGTGCAGATGCATATATGTGTGTGTGTGTGTGTGTGTGTGTGTGTGTGTGTGTGTGTGTGTGCACATTTATGTGTGTGTGTGTGTGCGTGCGTGTGTGTGTGTGTGTGTGTGTGTGTGTGTGTGTGTGTGTGTGTGTGTGTGTTTATGTACAGAAGTATATGTCTTGAGTGTGTTTGTAGGCACACTTACATTAGGAGAAGGAGTGTTCTGCTTCTGTAGAATAAATCACATGCCTTTTTTTTTTTTGTACGGGGAGGACATGAGTACTTTTTTGACCTACTGGCAGACTCATGGGCTTTTCTGTCATTTGAGGGAAGTTCCCACCATCTGACAGCCTAGTATAAAGCATAACAGAAGAGTGTGTAGGCCAGGACAAGACAAAAATGAAGCTATAAATCACTTATATGATGGAAACCATAACAAGCACCTTATTCATACAAAATGGGCAGATATAAGCATTAAGTGGTCCAATCTCCTGTCAAAATCTGTGTTTCTGGACATAAAGAGAAATGGCTCTGCAGGTAAAGGTACTAATGATAAGTTTACTGAGACATCAAAATCTAGAAAAGTGAAAAAATATAGCAAAAATGGAGCTGGGGACAGGGAGCACAGAAATGTGGAGAGGGCAAAACTCCTGAAAGAGAAAACAACTCAGCTAATGTGTGGAGCGAATGTCATATAAAACTGCCTTGTAGATATTTTGATTGATGAGAATCGAGGAAAAGGAGATTATAACCTGAACATAAGCTTCTAAAGGGGAGTATTTATATCTATGGAATAAACAAGATGGAGGTGTATCTTAATACATTCCCTTTGCACTAGATTGCCATCTTTGAAGTGGACACCACAAACCTGTCAGTCACCATCCACTGCTATATCCAAGCATGATTCCCCCCCCCAGAGTGAGGCAGACTTCTGGGCTTGTTGACACACAATGACTGAAATGCCCACAAGCATCTGAGCAGGTTTTTGCCATGGCTGAGGACTTCTTTTTTTCCTTGCACTGTCAGGGATGAGAGAGAATATAAAGGCAATAGACAGGCTCTACCTTTGAAAACAAGAAGATGGTGACCAGGGTACGATTCTACCCTCAGCACTCCTGATGTTATGGACCCTAGCTGCTGCAGGGGACAAGGTACACCCTATGCAGAGGGACATCACAAAGTGGGAGGTTCAGTCCTCCTCCTTACTGAAATGCATCCCCGTTACTCAAGGCTACTATTCAGATGTAGTGTTTGAAGCCATGAGGTTTATCTGATTGTGTTACCACAGTAGCCACAATGATGCATGTTTTAACATGTGCTATAAAGAAGAAAGTTTTTTTTTCCTCCCTTTTCATTGCAGTACCCTGCAATAGAAGGCAAACACAGCCATACCCCCCCCACAGAATCTGGCAGCTGCATAAGTAGATGAATCAAAGTGGCTATTGAGAAGCACAAATAACTTGCCAAGTTAATCAGCAAACTAAATATGAAATAAAGTTTAAATGAAAACAATAAATTTAAAATGTAACACAGTTATCGTCCCTCTATTTTTCATTTATTCCAGTAAATCAGCTGAGCTATCTCTAATCTTTTTCAGCCGTAAGCCAGTCCACAAGCAAATGCCAAGTATGTGGACAGTTTTGAGTAGTCATTCAACCAGTGTATTTTTAGGAAGCATGAAGAAACGGAGCATCCAGGGAATACCCACATGGACATGGGAAGAAAACAGAAACCCCAGATGCAAGAGCTGTGAGGCAGAGATCTTAATCAATGAGACACCGTGGTGGTCTTTTAAATGAAAAGTGTCCCCCCACCTTTCAAATTACTGCATTCATCTAAACAGCAGCATTCACACTTAGGGTGGCATAAACTGCATCTTGTGAAAGTTACCTTCAACATGTCACTATCTTCATATTCGTACGCACGTGCATTATATCCCATAGCCAGCTCTGGCAGCTAATATCACTGCACAGATGCAAACACATCACCACTCAGTGCGTTATAATGTGACAGTATTTATAAAAGGTACTGTGTCTCGTTTGAAATAATACCAGTGTATAATATCAATTTCCCCACTGTAGGGTTGTAGACAATTCATATAGCTAGATATGTTTGGGACTACAGTTTGCTTGGAAGGGACTGTACAGCCCCACACTGTGGTTGAAATATGAACTACTCGTACCCATGTTGGACCCCTTCAACCTGAGGTTACTGTAAGGGCAGACATAAGTGACAAGGGTGAAAGAAAAGGGGCAGAAAAATAACAGTGAAAAAGTCCTCTTTGAATTGCATACATACATACATACATACAAATACATACATACATATACATACATACATACCCACATACATACATACATACAAACATATACATACATACCCACATACATACATACATACATACAAACATATACATACATACATACCCACATACATACATACATACATATACATACATACATACATACATACCTACATACATACATACCTACATGCCTACATACATACATACAAACATATACATACATACCCACATACATACATACATATACATACATATACATACATACATACATACCTACATGCCTACATACATACATACATACAAACATATACATACATACCCACATACATACATACATACATATACATACATACATATACATACATACATACCTACATACATACATACATACATAAATATACATACATACATACCCACATGCCTACATACATACATACATACCTAGATACCTACATACATACATACATACATACCTATACATACATACATACTTACATACATACCTACATGCCTACATACATACATATATACACATACATACATACATACCCACATACCTACATACATACATACACACATACCTAGATACCTGCATACATACATACATACATACCTATACATACATACATACCTATACATACCTACATGCCTACTTACATACATACATACATATCCACATACCTACATACATACATAATTAGATACCTACATACATACATACATACATACCTATACATACATACATACATACTTACATACCTACATGCCTGCATACATACATACATACATATACATACATACATACATACATACCCACATACCTACATACATACATACATAGATACCTACATATATACATACATACATACAATACATATCTATACATACATACCCACATACCTACATACATACATACATACCTAGATACCTACATACATACATACCTATACATACATACATACTTACATACATACCCACATACCTACATACACACATACCTAGATACCTACATACATACATACATACTTACAAATATACCTCCCTACATACATACATACCTAAATGAATAGACAGTTTATTTTAATTAGTCTCTCTATGAGTATGGCATCATTCCAATGATATATGCATATTTTTTACTCTTCAAAGGATTTGGTTTTTGATATATTAAGCTGGCAATGGCTTTCTGTTTACATTTGCAGAACATAACATCTCCTGCTTACCTCTCTGAAGGCATCCCGTAGTTCCTTCATCCCGATCATGTCAGCAGTTTCTGCTAACAATTTTGGTCCCATTAGCTCCACAAAGTCATCAAAATCCACACGGCCGCCCACTGGTTAGTCAGGGGGAAAAAAGGTTAATTTAAAATGGAATCTGTTTTAGCATTCTGTTTAGTTACTGAGCTGATTTGTCACACAGAAAAACACAAACTGAACAAGAAACAAAAAAACAAAAGTACAGCAAAAAAACCTCCGAAACTGAGGTAAGGTGTCACAAGAGTATCCTGAGTTAGCAGGCTTCCAGACAAAAGCACTGGAGCTAGGCAAAGCTTCGTTAACTAAAATAAAACGCTGGTGCAGGAAAATTGCAGGTAAAAACCGTAAGCTTTAATAAGTCCAACCAGGAAGGTAAAAAACAAAGCCAGTAATGTTAAACGCTCTCAAATGCGTTTTTCGTTCAAGACACTGCTTGAACTTCCTCAGACTTACAACAGTGTAGTAAAAATCAAGTGTCACTTAACTAAAATGTTCAAGTCAAATAAACTACATCTCCCCATGTTGTTTATTTGACTTGAACATTTTAGTTATAATAGGATATAATTTCTGTTGTTATCATTACTATTAACCCCAATTTATCCTTATTGTTATTTTATTTTCATTTTTATTTTCATTTTTATTCATATTTTTATTTCTATTACTGTGGTCAATAATAGGTTTTGTACACTTAGTGTAATATTTTATTAGTGCACAAGTTTTACATGGTTCCATATTGTATATACTGTTTACCCATATTATCATATATATTTTTTATATGTGTGTGAAATTCAACTTCTAAACTATTAATGTCACAGTATGTTAGGTCTGTTGAGTAGGTTACTATGTATAACCATTCAGTTATTCAGGACTTACTGTTTTTAAAGTATGCGATTGTTTTTCTTGGCATTGTCTAGCAAAACTGTTTTTAATTAATTAATTAATTAAGTCATTATCCAATTTAGTTAATCAGAGTATTTAAGTGACACTTGATTTTTACTACACTGTTGTAAGTCTGAGGAAGTTCAAGCAGTGTCTTGAACGAAAAACGCATTTGAGAGCGTTTAACATTACTGGCTTTGTTTTTTACCTTCCTGGTTGGACTTATTAAAGCTTACGGTTTTTACCTGCAATTTTCCTGCACCAGCGTTTTATTTCAGTTAACGAAGCTTTGCCTAGCTCCAGTGCTTTTGTCTGGAAGCCTGCTAACTCAGGATACTCTTGTGACACCTTACCTCACAAACTGAACAAGCACAAAACTTTTCCCTTATGATCAGCAGTGTATGTTAGTCCTGCACACATTTTATAAGCAGAAATGTCTTCAAATAAGTGAATGGCTAGCAGAATTAAGGAAAGGCTTAGTACACAAAAGTATGCTGCAGTTCCACCGAGACTGATGAAAAAAGGTAAAACTGAACATGTTTAAATATCCTAAATAGAATATGTTAAAGACAGAAAGCTCACAAATGACACAAAATGTTGCTACACTATTTGCACTGTCGCTACAATAGACCTCTAAGTCTATATTTATGTGCATCCGGAGATGGCACCTTCCATACCCCCACTAATTATGTATTCTCATTCTAAGGTTAAACAATCACACAGATAAACAATCACACAGATTAATGACATACTCAGTTTCAGACCAATATGAGTACTGCACTCATCTCTAGGGTCAGGCAACCTCACGGCAAAGATAAATAATTAATAGGGGTGTGGATGCATGGTCTCCACATGGGGGCACATGCAGCGTGCCCACCTGTATATTCAGTATTACATAGACGTTTTCTTCAGAATTGTGTTTTCAGTGATAAAGTCATCACTATTTGGGATACTGTGCTCAGTGTATTTTCATTTATTGACGTGTGTGTGTGTGTGTGTGTGTGTGTGTCTGTGTGTGTGTGTGTGTGTGTGTGTGTGTGCACACGTGTGTGCATATGTGTGTGTGTGTTTGTATACACACACATATGCATTTATGTAGACCACATACACACACACACACGTATATATATATATATATATATATATATATATATATATATATATATATATATATATATATATGTATATGGGCCCCCTTCAGATAGTCAAACTTTTAAAAGCTCGACTTTCATATGGCCGAGACCATATGATCGAGCTTTTAAAAGCTCGACCGGTCTGAATGGAGATCTACATACAGTGCGGAAAGGGAAGATTTCTCGTTTCCGCAATGTAGTGTGATCTCGGAGTTGATATATTTAAGTAGCAGGGGGTGTGGGTGGCACAGCCCCCCATGTGGGGGGGGGGGATGCAGGGGTAGGCACATTTAGTTCTTCTTTTGTTTGTTGTATTTTTTTTTACATTGTCGATGTTTCAAATGGTTGATTATATGGTCTCGGCTATATGAAAATCGAACATTTGAGATGTCTCATGTAAAGTAGACCCATATATATATATATATATATATATATATATATATATGTATATATAAATATATATATATATATATATATATATATATATATATATATATATATATACACACACACACACACACACACACACACACACACACACACACACACACACACACACACACACACACACATATATATATATGGTTCTACCTCACATAAACGAAACACCAAAACACCGACAACGCAATCACCGAAACCACATAACCGACAGTACAAAAACACGAAATTCCACATGCCCAACAACGAAATAACCGACGGTACACAAACACGAAACCTCATACACTTCACACACCACAATCAACAAACAAAACACATTCCCCGTCCAAAAACCACATACACAACACAAGCACACCAAAATCCCTACAAACCCACACTAAACCTCACATACACCACTACCTACAACCCTAACCCAAACCCTAACCCTAAGGTCCGTCACTACCGCACACTTACCTGACCCGCTCCCTAACCCTAACTCACTTATCCCACCCCTAACCCAAACACAATCACTACCGCACACTTACCTGACCCGCTCCCTAACCCTAACTCACTTATCCCGCCCCTATCCACACTTACCTTACTCGCACCCTAACGTCCGTCACTACCGCATACTTACACAGCCTTTTCCCATTTCGGCATCCTCGGCGTCGGTGCTTTCATCCGTCGGGTCGGTCTTCTGCTTGTCGATCTTCTAGGTCCCGTCGCGTCAGTCTTCTGCGCTGTTGATCTTCTGGGGCTCGCGATTTCCGTGTCGATGTTCCGGCGTGTCGTTGAAGTGAGGTAGAACCATATATATATGTATATATATGCCGCATATCTGACGAACCTCTGACAAGAGTGAAAGTGCTCATCTTTTGTTTTTACTTAATAAGCCTTGGATTGAACAAGCAATACCAGCTTGAGTCCTTTTTTTTGTTTTTTAATAGGATTACAAAGGGCTCTTTAACATGGATCTTACATTAGAATTTATGACAACAGTCTATTTTAGCAATTTGTTTGCCAATACTGCCTTTTCTTGGTTTGTTCTTCTTTAAGGAAGGTGTTTATAACACTTAAAGCTGGAAAGCTACAAGACTGAAATCCCAGTTACCCGAGTTTCATAATGTTGAGACAAAAATTACAACAACCGCATGTCACTGACCTCCCGGAACACCAAATTACAACTCCAGGTAAGTAACCACTTGGGCAGCATGTTGAACTTTGCCCCTTATTCCCACAGTAGTATGATCTCAGAGATGGTATATTTAGTTGGGGGTTGCTGCCTCCCACATGGTTGTGTTTAATTTGCTTTGGTTTTAAGTTATTTTTCAGTGTGGCCAAGCGGTTACTTACCTGGACTTGTAATTCAGTGCTTCAGGGAGGTGGGTGATATGCGGTTGTTGGCCGACATTTTCTTCTCAGTGTTATGAAAGTCATGCAAGTGGGATATATATATATATATATATATATATATATATATATATATATATATATATATATATATTTGTTTGTGTGTGTGTATTACGTACATATACATAAACATATACAAATACGTTTATGTATATGGATCTACTTTATATACTCAGATGCACGAAAAATCAAGCAGCAAAACATATCACCATTGAATACAAAGTACACAACAGTGAAACTAACCAAAAAGCTAAAATATCTTTTTGCAGGGTACAAGTCTTCTCTAACCCCCCACGTGGAGTGTGTACCTTGCACGCCCCCTGTTAATTAAAGTTCAGCCTGGTGAGGAGCAGGAGCATAACCAGTTGTTGTTTAGATGCATCTTTAGCAGGTTTTTGAACTGTGATGGGACGCTAGTGTTTGGGATATTCTGAGGAATAGATCTCCATGTTTTAGAGATGTGATCTGAGTAAAGAGGGTCTCCGAAGCTCTTGTTAGATATTGTAACTTTTAGCAGTAGTTTGTTGGGGGATCTCAGGGTCCTATTGTGAGTTGGATTTCTACTAGATTGTGTATGGCTGGAGATTTATCAGGAAGGTATACTATAGAGTGGGTTAGCGTAAGCTGGTTTAAGGATAAGAGGTTAGGAAGTTCTAGCCATCTGAGTTGTTTTAGAGTAAGGCAATGATGGGTTTTGTGTGCTTGGTTAGCAACAAATCTGGCTATCTTATTGCAGCATATTTCAAGTTTGCTTAGGTCAGTTTTCCCTGAGGTTTATGAGTATAGGGGAGGCATAGATTAGGGTGAATAGTAGGCGGGTTCTGGCAATTGCTTGTCTGGAAGAGTTGGTTAGATAAGCCCTAATGCTGTAACACCTTTACTGCAAAAAATAGAAATATTTTAAATAAAATAAATTTGTTTCATAAGGTTATCATGGTACAAATTCAGTGCAGAATAGGGAAAAGTTAAAAAAAAAAGAATCCATTCCCTCAAGTGCTCAAAAACTACCGAAACACTTAAAGGAAAATAAAATGTTTGCTAAACTGTTGGATAGTACTCAGGATAGTGTTATGAAATATAGATCAACTTCAAGCTTAGACGATTTCCGTGAGACTTTGCTGCCCCTGCTACTTATTCCTCAGTTACCGTTGTTATCTAGATTTGGCCAAGGCGTTTGATACATGGCCATGTGTGGAAATCTTTGCAATTTAAAAACATGTATAGCTAACTCACATATTGTAAGATGCACAGATGCTTGGTTATGTGGAAGAAGCAGTGAGTGTTGATTGGTAGGAGAACATTTACTTTGGGACATGGTGAGCATGGGTGTTCCTCAACATTTGGTCACGGGACCATTTTTGTTCACTCTTATTTTTACTTCCTTTACAACATAATGTAAACTTGAACCACAATGCTGCATAAGACGAATAAACTCCATGAAGCTCAGGATCTATGTTCACAACCACGTTTCATTAATAAACAACCGTTCATGTTCCTTAAATATAGAAACATTTAGTGCTTTTGTCCTTCTGGACTTCATCAGAATAAAACCAAACCTTTTATACCAACTTGTATATGTAAAAATAACTGGAAATCATATAATTGATTAGTCAATTAGCAAATTAAAACAATGAAGTAGTGTTGGGAGGGTGGCCTAATGGTTAAGGTGTTTGCCTTACAAACACAAGGTACAGGGTTTGAATCTCACAGGGGATAATTGGTTAGGCTTAAAATGGCTCACAAGGGCACTTAGCCTAGTACTAATCTATGAACCTATAAATATAGGGCTAGGTGAATTAATAGCGAGCATGATAACTCAAAGTCTATCCTGTCTCATCTAAAAAAACAATATGTAAGTGGCCAGTGCATGTTACATCCTAAAGATTATTTTTATTTGTAAGCTTTTGTTATGTGAAGGTGTTTTGTTTGGGCGTGTCCACATTCATTTTTTATATTTTCATTTTTACCTTTACTTTTACTTTTATTTTTTTTCTATTTTTATTGTCATTGTCATATGTCTGTGATTATATTCAAGTGTTAGGCTTTGAAGTGACAAAGATGACACTCAACAATTGTCTTGGTAGGCGGAAACAGACTCCACATATGAATGTTTACCTTTGGGTTCACCTATATTATTACTTTTCAATACCTGCTTATACAATCAGTTGTTTCTATACTTGTTTTAATGCTTTTGAAGTTTTACATGTGTTTAAGGCTTTAAGATAAATGCGAGTTCAGATTAACATGAACATATATATTTACTATGTTTTTATATTGTTATATCCTTAGTGAATGTGTGTTTTCAGATATATATTTTGTCATGCCCCACTATGGCGACAGTCCTTCACTGATTCATTATTTATTTTTTATTTCTTATACTTGGGTGACCTTCATTGACTACTGTTATGGCTGATGATATTTCCATTCAATATGACCTTTTTATCTATCTATATATATATATATATATATATATATATATATATATATATATATATATAATTTTTAGATGAGACAGGATAGACTTTGAATTATCCTGCTATTAGTTCACCTAGTACTATGATTTTAAAGGTTTTATTGTTCTAATTTGCTAATTGACTAATCAATTAAATGATTTCCAGTTATTTTTACATATGCAAGTTGGTGTAAAAGGTTTGATTTTATTCTGATGAAGTCCTGAGGGATGAAAGCGCTACATGTTTTTATATTTAGGGAATGTGAATGGTTGTTTATTAAGGGAACATGGTTGCGAACTTAGCTCCTGAGCTTCTTGGAGTTTATTTACATCATAAAAACGAATATGCTGATGATTATAAACTGGAAGCATTTTGTTCATGATTTAATTGAATTAAATATCTATCTTGATAGGAATTAATGCACAAAGTGACTCGGTCTGAACTTAGGGTGAGGATTTACATAGTAGAAGCACTGCCCATCTGCATAGACAATGAGCATCTTTGTGGAATGCATGGTGGTGAACAGAATAATTATATATCCAAATGGGAGAAGGCTGCACTCCTGAACATTTAGCTCTGCTCATTTATATAGACAGGTAGTACAGCAAAGATGCACACAATTAGATCTGCACAGAGATAGATCTGCATAGAACCACAAAGTTCAGTGTTTATAGCAGCCATGTACCACCATGTGAATCTCATGAGAACTGAAAATGCTAGTTAACAAAGTGCTGTATATCTGAAAAAGCAGCATCTATTAGTACCTATAGAAGCAGTGCTCTAGATGTTGATGTGTGTCATAGCAGGCTAGTATGCACTGGGTAAAAGTGATACAGAGCTATACAGTATTGGCGACTACTGTATTATCATGCAGACACACATGTACAATTATATGATGTGTACAACAGAGCAGGAAAGGAGTGCATTGCAAACTAAGAGAAGGAGGAAACAGCAAGCAGACAGAAGCATAAAAGGACACCATGTAGGATAGTGCAGGCTGGCAGGAAGGCAGGGAATGCATATTTTTTGTGTGAAACAGCCCATTTATTTATATTGAGATAAGGATTGAGAGGGAAGAGTGACAGGAAAACAGAGGAAAGAAAAGAGGTAGGTCAGAGTACAAGACCAAACAGAAAACAAAGAACAGTGCAGACAAACAGGGGCAGATACACTAGGATGGGGAGAGATTAAATAGAGAGAGACACACAGGGGACAAACACATGGTCATGGAGAGGGCTGGGCAACAAATTTGGCTGAACACAAACATAAGGAGATACACACGTTGGCGATAGCATATCATATCAGCAGTATGTAAAATGACATCTGGCCAAGAGGGGGCATGACTCTGGCTTATCACTAGCACATGGATCAGGGAGACCAGTGGTGAGTATATATGCTGTACAAAGTACATTACACTACTGTAAACATGCTGTACACAGTATATTACAATGCTGTATATGTACTGTACACAGAGTACATTACACTGCTGTATACATGCTGTACAAAGGGTACATTACACTGATGTAAATGTGCTGTACTGAGTACATTACAATTCTGTATACATGTTGTACAAAGTACATTACAGTGCTGTATACATACTGTACAGAGTAAATTATACTGCTGTATATGTACTGTACACAGAGTACATTACACTGCTGTACACATGCTGCACACAGAGTACATTACACTGAGACCTAGCTGGACACTAACATTTGAACTTGAGAGGCCTAGCTGGACACTAACATTTGAACTTGAAAGGCCTAGCTGGATACTAACATTTGAACTTGAGAGACCTTGCTGGATACTAACATTTGAACTTGAGAGACCTAGCTGGATACTAACATTTGAACTTGAGAGACCTAGCTGGATACTAACATTTGAACTTGAGAGACCTTGCTGGATACTAACATTTGAACTTGAGAGACCTGGCTGCATACTAACATTTGAACTTGAGAGACCTAGCTGGATACTAACATTTGAACTTGAGAGACCTATCTGGATACTAACATTTGAACTTGAGAGACCTAGCTGGATACTAACATTTGAACTTGAGAGAGCTAGCTGGATACTAACATTTGAACTTGAGAGACCTAGCTGGATACTAACATTTGAACTTGAGAGACCTAGCTGGATACTAACATTTGAACTTGATAGACTTAGCTGGATACTAACATTTGAACTTGAGAGGCCTAGCTGGATACTAACATTTGAACTTGAGAGGCCTAGCTGGATACTAACATTTGAACTTGAGAGGCCTAGCTGGATACTAACATTTGAACTTGAGAGACCTAGCTGGATACTAACATTTGAACTTGGGAGGCCTTGCTGGATATTAACATTTGAACTTGAGAGACCTAGCTGGATACTAACATTTGAACTTGAGAGACCTAGCTGGATACTAACAGTTGAACTTGACAGACCTAGCTGGATACTAACATTTGAACTTGAGAGACTTGGCTGGATACTAACATTTGAACTTGAGAGACCAAGCTGCATACTAACCTTTGAACTTGAGAGAGCTAGCTGGATACTAACATTTGAACTTGAGAGACCTAGCTGGATACTAACATTTGAACTTGATAGACCTAGCTGGATACTAACATTTGAACTTGATAGACCTAGCTGGATACTAACATTTGAACTTGAGAGACCTAGCTGGATACTAACATTTGAACTTGAGAGACCTAGCTGGAGACTAACATTTGATCTTGAGAGGCCTAGCTGGATACTAACATTTGAACTTGAGAGGCCTAGCTGGGTACTAACATTTGAACTTGAGAGACCTAGCTGGATACTAACACTTGAACTTGAGAGGCCTAGCTGGATACTAACATTTGAACTTGACAGACCTAGCTGGATACTAACATTTGAACTTGATAGACCTAGCTTGATACTAACATTTGAACTTGACAGACCTAGCTGGATACTAACATTTGAACTTGATAGACCTAGCTGGATACTAACGTTTGAACTTGAGAGGCCTAGCTGGATACTAACATTTGAACTTGAGAGACCTGGCTGGATACTAACATTTTAACTTGATAGACCTAGCTGGATACTAACATTTGAACTTGACAGACCTAGCTGGATACTAACATTTGAACTTGATAGACCTAGCTGGATACTAACATTTGAACTTGAGAGACCTAGCTGGATACTAACATTTGAACTTGAGAGACCTAGAGCTGGATACTAACATTTGAACTTGAGAGACCTAGCTGGATACTAACATTTGAACTTGAGAGACCTAGCTGGATACTAACATTTGAACTTGATAGACCTAGCTGGATACTAACATTTGAACTTGAGAGGCCTAGCTGGATACTAACATTTGAACTTGAGAGACCTAGCTGGATACTAACATTTGAACTTGACAGACCTAGCTGGATCCTAACATTTGAACTTGATAGACCTAGCTTGATACTAACATTTGAACTTGAGAGAC
Organism: Protopterus annectens; assembly: GCF_019279795.1. Classification (NCBI taxonomy): domain Eukaryota; kingdom Metazoa; phylum Chordata; order Ceratodontiformes; family Protopteridae; genus Protopterus; species Protopterus annectens. The sequence continues at coordinate 908,239,531 of NC_056733.1, forward strand.
CTAGCTGGATACTAACATTTGAACTTGAGAGACCTAGCTGGATACTAACATTTGAACTTGAGAGACTTAGCTGGATACTAACATTTGAACTTGAGAGACCTAGCTGGATACTAACATTTGAACTTGACAGACCTAGCTGGGTACTAACATTTGAACTTGAGAGACCTAGCTGGATACTAACATTTGAACTTGACAGACCTAGCTGGGTACTAACATTTGAACTTGACAGACCTAGCTGGGTACTAACATTTGAACTTGAGAGGCCTAGCTGGATACTAACATTTGAACTTGAGAGACCTAGCTGGATACTAACATTTGAACTTGAGAGGCCTAGCTGGATACTAACATTTGAACTTGAGAGGCCTAGCTGGATACTAACATTTGAACTTGAGAGACCTAGCTGGATACTAACGTTTGAACTTGAGAGACCTAGCTGGATACTAACGTTTGAACTTGAGAGACCTAGCTGGACACTAACATTTGAACTTGAGAGACCTGGCTGGATACTAACACTTGAACTTAAGAGACCTAGCTGGATACTAACATTTGAACTTGAGAGACCTGGCTGGATACTAACATTTGAACTTGAGAGACCTAGCTGGATACTACAATTTGAACTTGAGAGACCTAGCTGGATACTAACATTTGAACTTGAGAGACCTAGCTGGATACTAACGTTTAAACTTGAGAGGCCTAGCTGGATACTAACATTTGAACTTGAGAGACCTAGCTGGATACTACAATTTGAACTTGAGAGACCTAGCTGGATACTAACATTTGAACTTGAGAGACCTGGCTGGATACTAACATTTGAACTTGAGAGACCTAGCTGGATACTAACATTTGAACTTGAGAGACCTAGCTGGATACTAACATTTGAACTTGAGAGGCCTAGCTGGACACTAACATTTGAACTTGATAGACCTAGCTGGATACTAACATTTGAACTTGATAGACCTAGCTGGATACTAACATTTGAACTTGAGAGACCTGGCTGGATACTAACACTTGAACTTGATAGACCTAGCTGGATACTAACATTTGAACTTGAGAGACGTAGCTGGATACTAACATTTGAACTTGAGAGGCCTAGCTGGATACTAACATTTGAACTTGAGAGACCTGGCTGGATACTAACACTTGAACTTGATAGACATAGCTGGATACTAACATTTGAACTTGAGAGACCTGGCTGGATACTAACATTTGAACTTGAGAGACCTAGCTGGATACTAACATTTGAACTTGAGAGACCTAGCTGGATACTAACATTTGAACTTGACAGACCTAGCTGGATGCTAACATTTGAACTTGAGAGACCTAGCTGGAGACTAACATTTGAACTTGAGAGGCCTAGCTGGATACTAACATTTGAACTTGACAGACCTAGCTGGATGCTAACATTTGAACTTGATAGACCTAGCTGGATACTAACATTTGAACTTGATAGACCTGGCTGGATACTAACATTTGAACTTGAGAGGCGTAGCTGGATACTAGCATTTGAACTTGAGAGGCCTAGCTGGATACTAACATTTGAACTTGAGAGACCTAGCTGGATACTAACATTTGAACTTGAGAGACCTAGCTGGATACTAACATTTGAACTTGAGAAACCTAGCTGGATACTAACAGTTGAACTTGAGAGACCTAGCTGGATGCTAACATTTGAACTTGAGAGACCTAGCTGGATACTAACATTTGAACTTGAGAGACCTAGCTGGATACTAACATTTGAACTTGAGAGACCTAGAGCTGGATACTAACATTTGAACTTGAGAAACCTGGCTGCATACTAACCTTTGAACTTGAGAGAACTGGCTGGATACTAACATTTGAACTTGAGAGACCTAGCTGGATACTAACATTTGAACTTGAGAAACCTAGCTGGATACTAACAGTTGAACTTGAGAGACCTAGCTGGATACTAACAGTTGAACTTGAGAGACCTAGCTGGATACTAACATTTGAACTTGAGAGGCCTAGCTGGATACTAACATTTGAACTTGAGAGACCTAGCTGGATACTAACGTTTGAACTTGAGAGACCTAGCTGGATACTAACGTTTGAACTTGAGAGACCTAGCTGGACACTAACATTTGAACTTGAGAGACCTGGCTGGATACTAACACTTGAACTTAAGAGACCTAGCTGGATACTAACATTTGAACTTGAGAGACCTGGCTGGATACTAACATTTGAACTTGAGAGACCTAGCTGGATACTACAATTTGAACTTGAGAGACCTAGCTGGATACTAACATTTGAACTTGAGAGACCTAGCTGGATACTAACGTTTGAACTTGAGAGGCCTAGCTGGATA
>NC_056733.1:908246853-908271853 GCF_019279795.1 Protopterus annectens
CCCTTGGATTTATTTTTAATTATTTTTATTTTATTTACATTCTGTTGATTAGATTGGCCTGGCTGGGCAGTGCCTATTTTAAAGGGGGTCTGGGGAAAACAGAACATTACAATAATTACTTAACTGTTATTAATACATCAGTGTAGTCCAGAATAAGCAAAATGCACAACATATATAGCTGTTGCAAATAAAATTTATGCCGAATTTATTTGAATTGAACACATTAGAAAAGTACTGTGTTAGTCATAATCTACTAAGCACTTGGCTCTTCAGTGGGCAGCAAAGATTAGCACTGTACTGCTGCTAATACTCAAAGATTAGAGATGTACTGCTGCTAGTGGTCAAAGATTAGCGATGTACTGCTGCTAATAGTCAAAGATTAGCAATGTACTGCTGCTAATAGTCAAAGATTAGCGATGTACTGCTGCTAATAGTAAAAGATTAGAGATGTACTGCTGCTAATAGTCAAAGATTAGCGATGGGCTGCTGTTAATAGTCAAAGATTAGCGATGTACTGCTGTTAATGGTCAAAGATTAGCGATGTATTGCTACTAATAGTCAAAGATTAGTGATGTACTGCTGCTAATGGTTCAGTATAGATTATACCTCTCAAAATCTTAGCACAAAAAATCTGGACAATGGCAAAAATAATGGGGTACAAAGGTAAAAATATAGGACCAGGTTTTAAACTTAGAAAATTGCTAGAATAATAGGTTCTGCATTGACATGCATTTTCTGAAGGATATGAAGTCTGAATCTCAAATGTCTGTCATTATTTAGGGACTTCAATCCTTAATAATTTTCCAGAAAAAAAAAACACACAGTATTATGAGGAACAGTTCAAAAATATGAGGCAAAAAATCTGGACATTATATAAAAATCTGGACAGTTGAGAGCTATCCAGTGATGTTGTACCAGACCACCAAACAACCCGAGGGAAAACTAAAAGGATATACTATAAGGAATGAGACTTGCTTTGTCACTTAAGTTGGGAGTGGGACAGTCATAATAGTACTGTTGCTGGGCTTCTGACTGCTGCTGGGGGCTATAACTTTGGATTTATTTTTTCCTGTCCGACTGTCTGCTGTTGGGTTGTGGACTTGTGTTGGGGCTGCAGCTGCTTTGTTCCCCTAAGTGATCAGAGGTAAGGGCTGAATGTGTGCACTCTACAACTCAGACAGAAGCAGTGTTTGTCTGTAAAAGTTAAGGTGTCAGCATTCGGTTATTTATTTTTTATTCACTTTCCTTTCCTTATTGTATTTATGTATTGATCAGTCCCTGATTTTGACTCCAAATTTACCTCTGTCCCTTTTAATCCTTCCTAAAACTGCTGACCTTTGGAGACAAGATTAGGGATTACCCTTAAATGACAAATTAGAATCATAAACTTCTGTTATTTCAGAAAATGTATAGTAATTCACATTCGCTTATTCTGTCAATGTCTCAAGGTAATAGTAGAAATCGTTTGTGTTATTTATTAATTATGAATTTGTCCCTGATTCTGCTCAGATTTGTTCAGGCTCCATGGAAATGGTGCATTTTTTCACAGTGTAAAAATAGGGTGCTCCACATTTTGATTGTTTGTCACACATTGCTAGAGTCTGTGTCCCATACTGGCCTCTTAAAAGGTTGAGACCTATGAACTGTATCACAGTACTTATATCTGCATGCTATCTACAGTGAAGCCTTTACCAGCTATATAACAGAACCATGGTGACACCCCCCACATATGTAATAATGTTAATTAAACAATGGTAGCTTGTTAATATTCAAAAACATGAATGCTGACTGGTCAGCCCAACCAGCGTGCCCATTGTAAAGCTGAGCATATACCAACAGAATAAATTAAAGCCATCCTGCTGCACATGTCCTGTAGCCAGAAGATAAACTTTTATTCAACAATGGTTAAGCACTTTTGTCCTTGTATTGTGTTAAGGACTTCTTCAGAACCAAAAGTAAAAAACAGAACTGCCCTCTTTTGAAAATTTCCTTGTAGTGACATCATACCATTCTCTCAAAGGCACACTACCAAACATTTCACACAATATTAATGCATATACCATATAGTAGCAATGAATATGTAAAATAAAATAAAACATTATGCACCACCGATAAATTCTAAAATACCTAAAATATGTGAATTATTCAACGTCTTGTAAAGTATGTAAAACACTGCAGAGTTTTTTCTTTTTTAAAAACTATAAATATATGAAAAAAAGTCTGGCTTTTTTCTGTTAGTATATGCTATGGAAGTCAATGCATGCTAGCATAAATCCTGTTATTCTAGCAGCTTTTTTAAATTTATAAGAGCAATATTTACAATAGGGACGTTTGTCCCCCTTATTTAAAGCTTTGCACATTTCTTCAGCTAAGAGGCTGAAAGGTATGTACAGAGGGCAGAGGAAAATACAAGGAAAATCAGGTACTTTCCACAAAACTAAAGAAACGTACCAGATTTTCTTTGTATTTTTGCCCCATCTCTCACATACTGCTAAACTATCTGGATTTTACAGTTTAAAAAAAAAAGCAACAGAGGTCTTCCTTTTCCTGTTGTTTGTTGCTTTCCAAACCACTAATGTACTGTGTAAGTGTGGGAAGGTAATTTCTATATGCATGTGTAGAACATCAACAAAGTGGACGAATGCAGAAACAACACAGAGAAACACCACAATGCCATTCTACAGACATTATTTAAAAAAATAATTTCTGTCTTAAATAATGTCATTGTATAAGAACAATAACCGACTCATGGGTTTGGGTATATTGATGATTTTATCCACTGTTGGCTTTTGTTTAATACCTCGGGCTACGCCCTCATGATCAAACCATGCCAGCTGTGGGTAAATCTTCAATATACCACACTCACTCATCAGTTATTGCTTAAATAATATTCCAAATAAGCTATTACTCATTCCAGAAGCTATTTTTATGACAGCTCCTTTTTTACAGAAGTGTTATAATAAACAGAAAATAAAATCAGTAATTTGACCGGAGACAATACTTAGTTACTTGTTAAGGAGCAGTATGAGTGTGAGTGGTAAAGCGGGATGTCATCATTACAGTTCGAATGAGACTGATTAACAAGTCTACTGGTAGAATCATAGAAAAGAAAGTGATGAAACCTGTAAATACCACGGTTGAGCATAATATGGAAGATTATGAAAGCACCATCAATCAAAGCCAATTTATTATGCATTTAAGAAACAAATGTCAAAAAAATCATCTTTAGAGCAAAATCATGAGATTCACTTCAGGAACACAAGATTCGTTGGTTATGATTGGAGAAACCCAAATCAATTCTTGTTATAATACATGGAGCCTTAGCTGTCCCAGTGCAATACAAGTTAGAAAGGAAAATGAATATAGGAGCACAAAGTGTTTTACAGCTCTGAAAGCTGTAACATGCTACCTGCTGCCCTAGAGAAAGAGGCCAGGAGTTAAGTCGGTTTCTTACCCTTTAGTGGCTTTAAAAGCTGTTAGACACTTTGTACTGCTATATGTGTGTGTGTGTGTGTGTGTGTGTGTGTGTGTGTGTGTGTGTGTGTGTGTGTGTGTGTGTGTGTCTGTCTGTGTGTGTGTGTGTGTGTGTGTGTGTGTGTGTGTGTGTGTGTTTGAGAGTGTGTTTATGTGTGTGTGTGTGTGTGTATGTGTGTGCATGTATGTGTGTGCATGTGTATGTATGTGAGAGTGTGTGTGTGAATGTGTGTGTGTGTGTGTGTGTGTGTGTGTGTGTGTGTGTGTGTGTGTGTGTGTGTGTGTGTGTGTGTGTGTGTGCGTGTGTGTGTGTGTGTGTGCAGATACTTGTTTGCCAGTGTCACGAGCTTTGTTGACAGAGTCCATGAAAGATAATAAGGCGGTTGAGGTATTGTGTGCAGGTCTAAAGCCATGCTGAGTGTGAGAAAGTAGGTTATTATGTAGGGGCACACATTTGTATAAAAGTTTAGAAAGGGTGGAGAAGACTGCAATAGGATGAATGTTTGTGATGTCAGTGGAGTTGCCTCTCTTATATAAAAGGATAATGTGTGATCTTTTCCATAGGCTAGGGACATGTCATTCAGCTATGTATCTGTTAATTAAGATGATAATAGGGAATGCTATTGCCTCTGCGGCAAGCTTTAGGTATTCTGGTGGGAGTTTGTCTCCTGAGGATGAGCAGAGGTTTCAGTTTTTGTAGTAGTTTTCTATTTGAGATAAAGGCATGGGCTGAAACGTAAGCTGGGGATAGCTTGGTTTTTGATTATGAGTTAGAGGTTGGTTGTGTCTGTGTAATGTGTGGGGTGTGCAGAGGTTAGTATTGGGGGTATTAGTAGAAGTAGTGAGTTGGGTGGAACAGTTGGGTTTACTTTTAGTTGGATATGGACTTGTATGTGTTGAATTTGGTGGCTGTTTGAAGAGGTGGCATATTGAGTAATGGACTGGGATTATTTTTATTTCCTGGGTTGAGTAGTGAAGTTGTAGAGGACCAGAATTGTTTAGGGTTGTTTCTGTGGTTATCTTGAATGTAGGAATAGTATTATATTTTATATCGTGCAATATTTGTACTTTTACTTGATTGTGGAGTGTCTGTATAACTGAAGATTTATGTCACTTTTATTCTTTAACCAGACAGTCCATGCTTAGTCTCTGTCTTTCATTAAAATTTTCTTGATTTGGTGAGCCATGGACATGGTTATTAATTATTCTTTTTGTTTACTGAGGGGCTAGAAAGTTAAGAATGCTTAGGAGGTGCTGTTAAAATGTTCAACTGCATCATTAAGGGGCAGTCTTTTTAGGATGGACCAGTCTATATCTTTTAGAGATTCATCAAATACAGCTTTGCTGAATTTTTGTGGGTTGCGTATAGTTTTGAACTTGTGTTATTTTGTGAGTTGAGTGATAGTCCTGTGAGTATAGACTGGTAAGTGGTCACTTAAGGAGTCGGGGAGTGTGCCTGAGGATGTAAAGTTAGAAGGGTTTGAGTCTAGTATCCAGTCCAGGGAGGAGTGTTGGATGTTATTTTTGCTATATTTGGTAGGAGTATTTATAAGTTGAGTAAAGGCACAGAGGTTTATACTGTTAGTTGGGTGCTGTGAGGTTAATGTCTGCCAGTCAATGTTATCATCCCCTAGGATAATGGATTAGTTTGGTATTGTTTCAGATATCCAGGCTAGAATATTTTCTAGAATGGGAAAGTTTTGCTCTGGAGGGATGTATAAAACAGCTATGCAGATGTTCTTAGATGAGTTAAGTTTTAGAAATACTATAAGGATTTTGGCTGAGCAGAATTTTGGTATAGTATTTGAGTATGGAGAAACTATCAAGTTGTTATGGAAAATTAGGGCTATTCCACATTTGTATGTGCTCTTTCTACAGTGATAATGCTGTAACCAGGGGGAAGAATTTCAGTATCTTTTATTTCTGGTTTTAGCCAAGTCTCTGTAATAGCAAGGATGTCTGGGTTAGAGTGTGTTAACCAGGCATGACAGAGAGTCAGTTTATTGCACAAACTCCTGATATTAACAGTGATAAGTTTTAGTTTTTTGTCTGTGTAGTAGGAATGGCATCTGGGTTGGGGTGAATGCCCCTGCACAAGTTTAAGGCCATTAAAGAGCATTTAGTTGTTTTAGGAGTTTTAAGTAATTTGGGTATTTGTATTAGTTTAATTTGTAGTGGTTAGTATTGAGGACTTCAGGGTGGGAATAGAAGATCGGTATAGAGATCGGCATTGGGGTTATTTGGGAGAAGCTTGTGGTGGAGGGACTGAGTGGTGATGATGAGGTAATAGTTGAGGTCTGCTTTTGTAGGAGTGTTGTTGAAGGAGAAGAAGGAAGAGAAATGAGACTCTCAGGTCAATTTAAAGGTCAAATTATAACTGAGAGAACTCACTTTATAGCCAGAGGAAGGCAATTAACAAAGAGATGCAGGTAAAGCAGGTTCTCTGTCATTTCCTGAGACTAAATACTTGGTATATGCAGTACAGCCTACTGGTCAAGCAAAAGCAGAGAGTAGCCATCTTAGTAAGGGGTCCTACTGTTTCACAGAGCAGGCACGTATTTAACTGATTAAAGTTAGTACATGTCAAGGTTCTTCATGTTCCATATGCTTACATGAAGCAATGCCAAAAGTCTCAGTAAACTTGTAGGTGTAGGGCTTTGTGACACAGCTCCTGCAATATCGGGGTCAGATGTAGTGACTGCAGGCTATGAAACAATGACAATTCTCAGTAAACTTGTAGGTGTAGGGCTTTGTGACACAGCTCCTGCAATATCGGGGTCAGATGTAGTAACCACAGGCTATGAAACAATGACAAAAGTCTCAGTAAACTTGCAGGTGTAGGGCTTTGTGACACAGCTCCGGCAATATCGGGGTCAGATGTAGTAACCACAGGCTATGAAACAATGACAAAAGTCTCAGAAAACCTGTAGGTGTAGGGCTTTGTGACACAGCTCCTGCAATATCGGGGTCAGATGTAGTAACCACAGGCTATGAAACAATGACAATTCTCAGTAAACTTGTAGGTGTAGGGCTTTGTGACACAGCTCCTTCAATATCGGGGTCAGATGTAGTAACCACAGGCTATGAAACAATGACAAAAGTCTCAGTAAACTTGCAGGTGTAGGGCTTTGTGACACAGCTCCGGCAATATCGGGGTCAGATGTAGTAACCACAGGCTATGAAACAATGACAAAAGTCTCAGAAAACCTGTAGATGTAGGGCTTTGTGACAGAGCTTCTACAACATCGATGTCAGATGTAATGACTGCAGGCTATGAAACAATGACAAAAGTCAGAGTCTCAAGTCATGTGACCCTCTCAATATAACCCAGAAAAATGGTGTGAATCCCTCAGTGTCACCCCATGAAATTATGTAACCCTTTCAGCAGTAGCCTGTGAGAGGGTGCAATGTCCTCAGCATTACCCTGTGAGATGGTGTGCTCCCTTCAGCATCACTCTGGGAGATGGTGTGATACCCTCAGCTTTAATATGTGAGATGGTGTGATGCCCTCAGCATTACCCAGTGAGATGGTGTGATACCCTCAGCATTACCATGTGAGATGGTGTGATACCCTCAGCATTACCCTGTGAGATGGTGTGATACCCCCAGCATTACCCTGTAAGATGGTGTGATACCGTCATTACCCTGTGAAATGGTGTGAAACCCTCAGCATTACCATGTGAGATGGTGTGATACCCTCAGTATTACCCTGTGAAATGGTGTAATACCCTCAGCATTACCCTGTGAGACGATGTGATACCCTCAGCATTACCCTGTGAGACGGTGTGATACCCTCAGTATTACCCAGTGAGATGGTGTGTTACTCTTAGCATTACCCTATGAGATGGTGTGATACCCTCAACATTATCCTGTGAGATAGTGTGATACCCTTAACATTACCCTGTGAAATGGTGTGATACCCTCAGCATTACCCTGTGAGATGGTGTGATACCCTCAGTATTACCCTGTGAAATGGTGTAATACCCTCAGCATTACCCTGTAAGATGGTGTGATACCCTCAGCATTACCCTGTGAGATGGTGTGATACCCTCAGTATTACCCTGTGAAATGGTGTAATACCCTCAGCATTACCCTGTAAGATGGTGTGATACCCTCAGCATTACCCTGTGAGATGGTGTGATACCCTCAGTATTACCCTGTGAAATGGTGTAATACCCTCAGCATTACCCTGTAAGATGGTGTGAAACCCTCAGCATTACCATGGGAGATTATGTGATACCCACAGTATTAAAGAAACAAACAAACATAGACAGAAAACAATTTAATATATCACAGCAAAGCTTTCGGATGAAACCCTTCTTCAATACTAACAATCATTAAAACAAAAGCAGCTTGCTTTAAATAGGAGCAAAAAACAGTCACATGATAGCATCCAAAATCACATGACCGACAAACACAATATAATATAACATATAAGATAATAGATATACAAAATGCAAAAATATTTAAAATATTTAAAACAGCTTAACACGCTGAATTATACTTAAAACAGGCTTTAGGCTAACAGTAGAATTTAATCCAGGTGCAGAATCCGCTGCTAGTCTTAAAATCCATTCATATTCCTTAATATCTAAAACATTATTAATATCACCACCCCTACTATGAGGTTTAACCAAATCTAGGCATCTAAATTTAAAGCAATGCGTATTCCCATGTGTTTTAATATGCTTGAAAAGAGCATTATTCTCAACCTCCCTTCTAACCTCTGACTTATGCTCAATTATTCTGTCTTTAAGTTTACATGTGGTCTTGCCCACATAGAATGCTGAACAGGCATTACAAGTAGCCAAATACACCACATTTACACTGTTACAGAATGCTACTGATTTAAAGTAAAACTCTTTTAAAGTGTTAGGATGAATAAATGCATAATTAGGGGTAGCAGCAATGTCTATACAACAAGAACAGCTCATACATTTAAAAGTACCAATACGATCAGAGAAAACATTCAGCTTTAAGCCAAAATTAAAATCTTTATAACATAATAAGCTTTTAATACTTCTCATATTCCTATATGAGTAGTAAGGCTTTTCACCTAAAATTCGCCTAACCTCTGGACAGGCCATCAACACAGGCCAGTACTTGGCTATGATATATTTAACCGAACCTGTTCTACTACTAAAATTCGTAACATATCTAGTTCTAACTATATTTCCAATGTTAGATCCTGATGTAATGATCACATGATCATTCATACGCGCGTCTGTCCTAAGGTAAGGTTTGTATGTAGTATCCCTATTAAGTATTACCATTCTCTTCCAATTCTTCCAATATATCCAAGTCGTAGCCATTCTTAACAAACTCATTGAACATTTCATCTAACTGTATATGAAATACAGAGTCGATTGTATTTAACCTACTGACTTGTGAAAATTGAGCTTTAACAATTCCTTTAAAAACATGGGGTGCATGCATACCATTATAATGTAAGTATCTACTGGTATGCACATCCTTCTTGTGAATAGTAGTTTGTAAAGTACCCTCTTCTTTATATACCTTAACATCAAGGAAAATTGCTTCGTGTGCAGATATAATCTCCTTAAAAACCAAGAAGCTCATACTACTGTTTAAGTATACTATAAAGTCTTGCAGATCAGAGCGTGATCCCTTCCAAACCATAAAGCAATAGTCCACAAACCTCTGGTACAAGCAAATATTACTGTTCAAAAATTTTACACCATCATGTATAAACTCTAATTCCCATTGATACAAGACTAGGTTAGCATATGTATTAGCAACCGGTGTTCCCATCGCAACACCGGTTAGCTGTAGAAACAAAAGTTGATCAAACATAAATACATTGTTGCTCAGAACTAAGTCTAATAATGCACATATATTTTGAACATCACCTGTAGGTATATCTATTTTCTTACTCAGAAACTGTCTGATAGCCTCAATGCCATACTCATTTGGTATGACAGTAAAAAGAGAATTTATATCTAAGGTTAGAAATAAATAACCTGAGTCGAGTTTGTTACGTAGACTGTTATACCAAATTGAAAGTTTGCTTAAAAAATCACCTGTGTCCTTTAAGATATTAGGTCACTCCAATAATAAGGGGTACAATCGCTTTTGTAGATAAACAGATATTGGTTCAGTTATCCACCCACCCACAGAGACAATAGGCCTCATGGGTGGGTTATCTAAACATTTATGAATTTTTGGTAACCCATATAATAAGGGAATAGTGGGACAGGGTACTGTAAAAAAGTGAAACAAATCTAAATCTATCTCACCATTAGTTTGTAGCTCATATATATACATATCAACGTTACTAATGCATTTCTTAGCATCATTATATGATATTCTTCTGAAAGCATTCTCATCTTGAAGAAAATTGAGCATAGATGTCTTATAGGCATTACAGTCCATAATAACAATAGCACCTCCCTTGTCAGCTTGTTTCATTACAATAGTATTGTCAAATTGCAGTTTCTTTAAGGCACAATGTTTATCATAGTTCAAATTATACTGTCTCTTCTTCTTAATTGTAGTCCCATATAACTTTCTTAAATCAGCTTCACATAATGTGAAATGGTGTAATACCCTCAGCATTACCCTGTGAGATGGTGTGATACCCTCAGCATTACCCTGTGAGATGGTGTGATACCCTTAACATTACCCTGTGAGATGGTGTGATACCCTCAGCATTACCCTGTGAGATGGTGTGATACCCTCAGCATTACCCTGTGAGATGGTGTGATACCCTCAGCATTACCCTGTGAGATGGTGTGATACCCTCAGTATTACCCAGTGAGATGTTATGATACCCTTACCATTACCCTGTGAGATGGTGTGATACCCTCAACATTTTCCTGTGAGACGGTGTGAGACCCTTAACATTACCCTGTGAGATAGTGTGATACCCTCAGCATTACCATGTGAGATGGTGTGATACCCTTAACATTACCCTGTGAGATGGTGTGATACCCTCAGCATTACCCTGTGAAAGGGTGTGATACCCTCAGCATTACCCTTTTAGATGGTGTGATACCCTCAGCATTACCCTGTGAGATGGTGTGATACCCTCAGCATTACCCTGTGAAATGGTGTGATACCCTCAGCATTATCCTGTGAGATTGTGTGATACCCTCAGCATTGCCCTGTGAGATGTTGTGATACCCTCAGCATTATCCTATGAGATGGTGTGATACCCCCAGCATTACCCTGTGAGATGGTATGATACCCTCAGCATTACCCTGTGAAATGGTGGGAAATACTCAACATTACCATGTGAGATGGTGTGAGACCCTCAGTATTACCCTGTGTAATGGTGTAATATCCGCAGCATTACCCCGTGAGATGGCGTAATACCCTCAGTTTAACCCAGTGAGATGGTGTGATACCATCAGCATTACCATGTAAGATGGTGTGATACCCTTAATATTACCCTGTGAGATGGTGTGATACCCTCAACATTACCCTGTGAGATGGTGTGATTCCATCAGCATTACCATGTGAGATGGTATGATACCATTAGCATTACCATGGAAGATGGTGTGATACCCTTAACATTACCCTGTAAGATGGTATGATACCCTCAGCATTACCGTGAGATGGTGTGATACCCTCAACATTATCTTGTGAGATGGTGTGATACCCTTAACATTACCCACTGAGATGGTGTGAAACCCTTAGCATTACCCTGTGAGATGGTGTGATACCCTGAGCATTACTCTGTAAGATGGTGTGATACCCTCAGCATTGCCCTGTGAGATGGTGGGATACCCTTAACATTACCCTGTGAGATGGTGTGATACCCTCAGCATTACAGTATGAGATGGCGTGATACCCTCAGCATTATCCTATGAAATGGTGTAATACCCTCAGCATTGCCCTGTGAGATGGTGTGATACCCTCAGCATTACCCTGTGAAATGGTGTAATACACTCAGCATTGCCCTGTGAGATGGTGTAATACCCTTAGCATTACCCTGTGAGATGGTGTGATACCCTTAACCTTACCCAGTGAGATGGTGTGATACCCTCAACATTATCCTGTGAGATGGTGTGATACCCTTAACATTACCCAGTGAGATGGTGTGATACCCTCAGCATTACCCCGTGAGATGGTGTGATACCCTCAACATTACCCTGTGAGATGGTGTGATTCCCTCAGCATTACCCTATGAAATGGTGTGATGCCCTCAGCATTGCCCTGTGAAATGGTGTAATACCCTCAGCATTACTACTCAGTAAGATGATGTGACACCCTTAGCATTACCCAGCGAGATGGTTTGATACCCTCAGCATTACCCTATGAGAGATGATGTGATACCCTCAACATTATCCAGTGAGATGTTGTGATACCCTCAGCATTACCATGTGAGATGGTGTGATACCCTTAACATTACCCTGTGAAAGGGTGTGATACCCTCAGCATTACCCTTTTAGATGGTGTGATACCCTCAGCATTACCCTGTGAGATGGTGAGATACCCTCAGCATTACCCTGTGAAATGGTGTGATACCCTCAACATTATCCTGTGAGATTGTGTGATACCCTCAGCATTGCCCTGTGAGATGGTGTGATACCCTCAGCATTATCCTATGAGATGGTGTGATACCCCCAGCATTCCCCTGTGAGATGGTGTGATACCCCCAGCATTACCCTGTAAGATGGTATGATACCCTCAGCATTACCCTGTGAAATGGTGGGAAATCCTCAACATTACCATGTGAGATGGTGTGAGATCCTCAGTATTACCCTGTGTAATGGTGTAATATCCTCAGCATTACCCTGTGAGATGGTGTGATAACCTCAGCATTACCCCGTGAGATGGTGTGATACCCTCAGTTTAACCCAGTGAGATGGTGTGATACCATCAGCATTACCATGTAAGATGGTGTGATACCCTTAATATTACCCTGTGAGATGGTGTGATACCCTCAACATTACCCTGTGAGATGGTGTGATTCCATCAGCATTACCATGTGAGACGGTATGATACCATTAGCATTACCATGGAAGATGGTGTGATACCCTTAACATTACCCTGTGAGATGGTGTGATACCCTCAGCATTACCGTGAGATGGTGTGATACCCTCAACATTATCTTGTGAGATGGTGTGATACAATTAACATTACCCAGTGAGATGGTGTGAAACCCTTAGCATTACCCTGTGAGATGGTGTGATACCCTTAACATTACCCTGTGAGATGGTATGATACCCTGAGCATTACCCTGTAAGATGGTGTGATACCCTCAGCATTGCCCTGTGAGATGGTGGGATACCCTTAACATTACCCTGTGAGATGGTGTGATACCCTCAGCATTACCGTATGAGATGGTGTGATACCCTCAGCATTACACTATGAAATGGTGTAATACCCTCAGCATTGCCCTGTGAGATGGTATAATACCCTTAACATTACCCTGTGAGATGGTGTGATACCCTCAGCATTACCCAGTGAGATGATGTGATACCCTCAGCATTACCCAGTGAGATGGTGTGATACCCTCAGTATTACCCAGTGAGATGGTGTGATACCCTTACCATTGCCTGTGAGATGGTGTGATACCCTCAGCATTACCCTGTGAGATGATGTGATACCCTTAGCATTACCCTGTGAGATGGTGTGATACCCTTAACATTACCCAGTGAGATGCTGTGATACCCTCAACATTATCCTGTGAGATGGTGTGATACCCTTAACATTACCCAGTGAGATGGTGTAATACCCTCAGCATTACCCCGTGAGATGGTGTGATACCCTCAACATTACCCTGTGAGATGGTGTGACTCCCTCAGCATTACCCTATGAAATGGTGTGATGCCCTCAGCATTGCCCTGTGAAATAGTGTAATACCCTCAGCATTACACTGTAAGATGGTGTGATACCCTTAACATTACCCTGTGAGATGGTGTGATACCCTTAACATTACCCTGTGAGATGGTGTGATACCATAAGCATTACCCTGTGAAAGGGTTTGATACCCTCAGCATTACCCTGTGAGATGGTGTGATACCCTCAGCATTACCCTCTGAAATGGTGTTATACCCTCAGCATTGCCCTGTGAGATGGTGTAATACCCTTAACATTACCCTGTGAGATGGTGTGATACCCACAGCATTACCCAGTGAGATGATGTGATACCCTCAGCATTACCCAGTGAGATGGTTTGATACAATCAGCATTACCCTATGAGAAATTATGTGATACCCTTAGCATTATCTAGTGAAATGGTGTGACACCCTCAGTATTACCCAGTGAGATGGTGTTATACCCTTACCATTACCCTGTGAGATGATGTGATACCCTTAGCATTACCCTGTGAGATGGTGTGATACCCTTAACATTACCCAGTGAGATGTGTGATACCCTCAGCATTACCTTGTGAGATGCTGTGATACCCTCAGCATTACCCTGTAAGATGGTGTGATACCCTCAGCATTGCCCTGTGAGATGGTGTGATACCCTTAACATTATCCAGAGAGATGGTGTGATACCCTCAGCATTACCCTGTGAGATGGTGTGATACCCTCAGCATTGCCCTGTGAAATGGTGTAATACCCTCAGCATTACACTGTGAGATAGTATGATACCCTCAGCATTATCCTGTGAAATGGTGTAATAGCCTCAGCATTGCCATGTGAGATGGTGTGATAACCTTAACATTACCCTGTGAGATGGTGTAATACCATCGGCACTGCCTTTGAGATGGTGTTATACCCTTAACATTACCCTGTGCAATGGTGTAATACATTCAGCATTGCCCTGTGAGATGGTATGATACCCTCAGCATTACCCTGTGAAATGGTGCAATGCCATCAGCATTAGCCTGTGAAATAGTTGTGATACCCTCAGCATTATCCTGTGAGATGGTGTGATATCCTCAGAATTACCCTGTGAGATGGTGTGATACCCTTAAAATTACCCTGTGAGATGGTGTGATACCCTCAGCATTACCATGTGAGAGGGTGTGATACCCTCAGCATTACCCTGTGAGATGGTGTGATACCCTTAAAATTACCCTGTGAGATGGTGTGATACCCTCAGCATTACCATGTGAGATCATGTGATACCCTTAGCATTACTTTGTGAGATAGTGTGATACCCTCAGCATTACTCTGTGAGATGGTGTGATACCCTCAGCATTATCCTGTGAGATGGTGTGATACCCTCAGCATTACCCTATGAGATGGTGTGATACCCTCAGCATTACCCTGTGTGATGGTGTGATACCCTCAGCATTACCCTGTGAGATGGTGTGATATCCTTAACATTGCCCTGTGAGATGGAGTGATACCCTCAGCATTACCATGTGTGATTGTGTGATACCCTTAGCATTACTTTGTGAGATGGTATGATACCCTCAGCATTACCCTGTGAGATGGTGTGATACCCTCAGCCTTACCCTGTGAGATGGTGTGATATCCTCAGTATTACCCTCTGAGATGATGTGATGCCCTTAGCATTACCCTGTGAGATGGTGTGATACCCTCTGCATTACCCTGTGAGATGGTGTGATATCCTCAGTATTACCCTGTGAGATGATGTGATGCCCTTAGCATTACCCTGTGAGATGGTGTGATACCCTCTGCATTACCCTGTGAGATAGTGTGATACCCTTAGCATTATCCTGTAAAATGGTGTAATACCGTCAACATTGCCCTGTGAGATGGTGTGATACCCTCAGCATTATCCTGTGAGATGGTGTGATACCCTCAGCATTACCCTGTGAGATGGTGTGATACCCTCAGCATTACCCTGTGTGATGGTGTGATACCCTCAGCATTACCATGTGAGATGGTGTGATATCCTTAACATTGCCCTGTGAGATGGTGTGATACCCTCAGCATTACCATATGTGACTGTGTGATACCCTTAGTATTACTTTGTGAGATAGTATGATACCCTCAGCATTACCCTGTGAGATGGTGTGATACCCTCAGCCTTACCCTGTGAGATGGTGTGATATCCTCAGTATTACCCTCTGAGATGATGTGATGCCCTTAGCATTACCCTGTGAGATGGTGTGATACCCTCTGCATTACCCTGTGAGATAGTGTGATACCCTTAGCATTATCCTGTAAAATGGTGTAATACCGTCAACATTGCCCTGTGAGATGGTGTGATTCCCTCAGCATTGCCCTGTGAGATGGCGTGATACCCTCAGCATTACGCTGTGAGATGGTGTGATACCCTTAACATTACCCTGTGATATGGTGTGATACCCTTAGCATTACCCTGTGAGGTGGTGTGATGCCTTCAGCATTACCCTGTGAGTTGTTGTGATACCCTTAGCATTACCCTGTGACATGGTGTGATGCCCTTAACATTACCCTGTGAGATGGTGTGATTCCCTCAGCATTACCATGTGTGATGGTGTGATACCCTTAGCATTACCCTCTGAAATGGTGTAATACCTTCAGCATTGCCCTGTGAGATGGTTTGAGAGAGGTTATGATTCTTTAAACACTGTAGAATGATCCCAAACAAGGAAACGGCATGGACCTAGAATCACAAAAGAAAGAAAGAAAGAACAAATACAAACAGAAAGTCTACATTTTTGCCATTTTTTTATTTAACTTATTTTTATTTATCCGTTGTTAATTGGATTAGTCCCACTAAGCTAGTAGCCTCTTTTCAGGGCAGACCTGAGGTGACATTTATACTACTAAAGAAATTTGGCCAGGATATCACAGAACTTCCCCTACTCTTGGTAGTTTGGGGAAGGATTTGTGTGTTACACATCTTGACTTCCTGTTTCCTGTTCAGGCACAGAGGCAGTCATAAGGAACAGGAAGAAAATATGGCTGATTCAGCTTTGGCTGAAAATGAAGTGAAAGTTTATGAAAATGTAGCTGAAATGGTAGAATCGCTACCAGAAGTTTTTTCTGATGTTGTGGATGCAGAAAAAACAGTGATATTGGAAGAAAAGGAGATTGTAGCTGTAACAGGGATGGATTCAGAGGAAAATTTTCAGAGGAGATTAAAGGAGAGACAGTTACCTCTGAGAAATGCATAATTATAACCCTCCAATCAGGAGGGTTGCAGGATGATCATTTGTAAGAAATGGTAAACCAAAGTGAACCAGAAAGTGGAGCAGCAATTTCATGGAGTGACATCATGGAGAAAATAGAAGAAGAAAAAGGAGAAGAAGAAACTGCCAGAAAAAGTTCAAGAGACAAAAACTTGTGCACAAACTGTGGGAGAAGGAACAAAGAAGAAAGAGGAAATAAAAAAAGAAGTGTACAGAACGTGAGCTATAAAAAGAAGAATGTTTGGACAGGTATAAAGTTTGAGACTCTGTCATAGCACCTCTGGGTGTCAAAGCAAAAGAGGTAAGAGCATTCATTTTAATTAATAAAGAGACTTTTTGTGACTTGATATTTGAGACTGGGCAGGCCATGGAAATTTTTTGGGTTCATACGAGCAAAAGAAAAATATCCATGGTCAGAATATATTGTGCAAGCTTTTTATAGGCATACAAAACAAAGAATAATGATCCAGTTTAGAAGTGAAGTCGAAGCAAAAGAACTGAAAGGACATTTGCTAACTATATGCAAAGAAGTAATGGACACTACAAAATATATATGATGAAAAAGGACTGTGGACTGGGGGATGGGAATGTGGAGTAATACTGAAAATGGAAAACGATAATGTTGTGCACGTACCTAGTATTATTAATGTTAATGGTAATAGGGATTTTGTGAAATACAGGGGTCAGCCAAAAACTTGTTATTTATGTGGAAATAATGATAATTTAATCAATGAATGTGATAAAAAGGTGTTATTTATGTGGCAAAACAGGGCATAATGCAAAACAAAAGTTGTGATTTAAAGTGCAGAAAATGTGGCAATGCTAGATATTGATGACTAGAATGTGAAATGAATGTGCAAGAAAATGAAAATGAAGTTAACAGGATAAAGAGAGAGCAGAATGTGTTATACAAAAATGTACATAAAGATGTAACTGATAAACAGGTTATACATGAAGTTAAAGAAAGTAACAAGGAAAAAGAAACAGAGGAGGCAAGTGAGGAAGAAGGTGATTGGTGCACAGTAAGAAACAAAAAGAATTCAGTAGGGAAAAGAGTTAAAGAAAGGAAAAGACAATTCAAAAACATAATGCTTAGAGAAAATAAGAAAGGAACGGGATAAACATTTTAGTATACTAACTGTTCTTAAAAGCTGAAAATATTAGCTTTAAATGTGAACAGTGAAAAATCTTAAGGGGAGAATATGTATATTACAACGGTGTGCTGCAGTAGAGAATAAGTGTATTACAATGGTGTGCTGCAGTAGAGAATAGGTAGATTACAATGGTGTGCTGCAGTAGAGAACAGGTATATTACAATGGTGTGCCGCAGTAGAGAATAGGTAGATTACAATGGTGTGCTGCAGTAGAGAACAGGTATATTACAATGGTGTGCCGCAGTAGAGAATAGGTATATTACAATGGTGTGCTGCAGTAGAGAATAGGTATATTACAGTGGTGTGCTTCAGTAGAGAATATGTATATTACAGTGGTGCGCTGCAGTAGAGTATAGGTAGATTACAATGGTGTGCTGCAGCAGAGAATAGGTAGATTACAATGGTGTGCTGCAGTAGAGAATAGGTAGATTACAATGGTGTGCTGCAGTAGAGAATAGGTAGATTACAACGGTGTGCTGCAGTAGAGAATAGGTATATTACAATGGTGTGCTGCAATAGAGAATAGGTAGATTACAATGTGTGCTGCAGTAGAGAATAGGTAATTACAGTGGTGTGCTGCAGTAGAGAATAGGTAGATTACAATGGTGTGCTGCAGTAGAGAATAGGTAGATTACAGTGGTGTGCTGCAGTAGAGAATAGGTAGATTACAACGGTGTGCTGCAGTAGAGAATAGATAAATTACAATGGTGTGCTGCAGTAGAGAATAGGTAGATTACAACGGTGTGCTGCAGTAGAGAATAGGTATATTACAATGGTGTGCTGCAGTAGAGAATAGGTAGATTACAACGGTGTGCTGCAGTAGAGAATAGGTAGATTACAATGGTGTGCTGCAGTAGAGAATAGGTAGATTACAACAGTGTGCTGCAGTAGAGAATAGGTAGATTACAATGGTGTGCTGCTGTAGAGAATAGGTAGATTACAATGGTGTTTTGCAGTAGAGAATAGGTAGATTACAATGGTGTGCTGCAGTAGAGAATAGGTAGATTACAATGGTGTGCTGCAGTAGAGAATAGGTATATTACAATGGTGTGTTGCAGTAGAGAATAGGTAGATTACAATGGTGTGCTGCAGTAGAGAATAGGTAGATTACAATGGTGTGCTGCAGTAGAGAATAGGTAGATTACAACAGTGTGCTGCAGTAGAGAATAGGTAGATTACAATGGTGTGCTGCAGTAGAGAATAGGTAGATTACAATGGTGTGTTGCAGTAGAGAATAGGTAGATTACAACGGTGTGCTGCAGTAGAGAATAGGTAGATTACAATGGTGTGCTGCAGCAGAGAATAGGTAGATTACAACGGTGTGCTGCAGTAGAGAATAGGTTGATTACAATGGTGTGCTGCAGTAGAGAGTAGGTAGATTACAATGGTGTGCTGCAGTAGAGAATAGGTAGATTACAATGGTGTGCTGCAGTAGAGAACGGGTATATTACAATGGTGTGCCGCAGTAGAGAATAGGTATATTACAATGGTGTGCTGCAGTAGAGAATAAGTATATTACAGTGGTGTGCTTCAGTAGAGAATATGTATATTACAGTGGTGCGCTAAATTAGAGCATAGGTAGATTACAATGGTGTGCTGCAGCAGAGAATAGGTAGATTACAATGGTGTGCTGCAGTAGAGAATAGGTAGATTACAACGGTGTGCTGCAGTAGAGAATAGGTAGATTACAATGGTGCGCTGCAGTAGAGAATAGGTAGATTACAATGGTGTGCTGCAGTAGATAATAGGTAGATTAGAATGGTGTGCTGCAGTAGAGAATAGGTAGATTACAACGGTGTGCTGCAGTAGAGAATAGATAGATTACAACGGTGTGCTGCAGTAGAGAATAGGTAGATTACAACGGTGTGCTGCAGTAGAGAATAGGTAGATTACAATGGTGTGCTGCAGTAGAGAATAGGTAGATTACAATGGTGTGCTGCAGTAGAGAATAGGTAGATTACAATGGTGTGCTGCAGTAGAGAATAGGTAGATTACAATGGTGTGCTGCAGTAGAGAATAGGTAGATTACAATGTGTGCTTCAGTAGAGAATAGGTAGATTACAATGGTGTGCTGCAGTAGAATATAGGTAGATTACAATGGTGTGCTGCTGTAGAGAATAGGTAGATTACAATGGTGTGTTGCAGTAGAGAATAGGTAGATTACAATGGTGTGCTGCAGTAGAGAATAGGTAGATTACAACGGTGTGCTGCAGTAGAGAATAGGTTGATTACAATGGTGTGCTGCAGTAGAGAATAGGTAGATTACAATGGGGTGCTGCAGTAGAGAATAGGTAGATTACAATGGTGTGCTGCAGTAGAGAGTAGGTAGATTACAATGGTGTGCTGCAGTAGAGTATGGGTAGATTACAACGGTGTGCTGCAATAGAGAATAGGTAGATTACAATGGTGTGCTGCAGTAGAGAATAGGTAGATTACAATGGTGTGCTGCAGTAGAGAATAGGTAGATTACAATGGTGTGCTGCAGTAGAGAATAGGTAGATTACAATGCTGTGCTGCAGCAGAGAATCGGTAGATTACAACGGTGTGCTGCAGTAGAGAATAGGTAGATTACAATGGTGTGCTGCAGTAGAGCATAGGTAGATTACAACGGTTTGCTGCAGTAGAGAATACGTAAATTACAACGCTGTGCTGCAGTAGAGAATATGTAGATTACAATGGGGTGCTGCAGTAGAGAATAGGTATATTACAATGGGGTGCTGCAGGAGAAGCACATGTTATTGTTTTACAAGATATCAGATTATCAACAGAGAAAGAAAGAACACAAACTGAAAAACTCTGGAATGGTGTGGTAGTTTGGAACATGGAGAAAGAAATATGCTCAGGCATATGTATATTATGTCAGAAAGCATTAAAATATTAGATATAACCATAGTGGAACTAGGCTGAATTATGGTAATATACGTGAGATGGAAAACTATGTGCATATAATTATAGCTTTATATGCATATACAGCAAAAAAAGAGAGAGAAATGATGTTTAAAAACATTCTTGAATATGTTTGTGTAAATGTGGACATTATAGTGGTGGGTGATTTTAATTGTAATTTAAGGAAAAATAAGAGCAATTGTGATGCTAAAATGGCTAAAGAAATTATGAGAAGTGGAAAGTTAAGTGTATGGGAGAATAACCACTGGACCTATAAAAGGAAGACAATTAGGACAGAAACTGATTATTTGTTAATATCTGATAGTTTAAATGTTATAAAAAAGGTATTAAGTATGCTGGATTTTCAGATTATGTAGCAATATGGGTTAAAGTATAGGAAAATGAATATGTAAGAATAGGAAACGGAATAAAGAGAATGAATGAAAATGAATTAGACTTAGAAGAGAAAAAAAAAGAACTTGGTGGAATTATGGAAACATCATATGACTATGAGGGAGTTTTATGAGATTTGGACTGTTTGGCAGCTTAATTTAAAAAAATATATAAAAATGTATTTTTAGAATGTGTAAGGAAGAAAAGAAAAAAGAAAAAGAGAGATATAAGATATTAAGCCAAGAAACATTCAAAGACTTATTAGAGAAGGTAAAAATAATTTTATGAAAAAGAAAGAGAAATATATAAAATGAATCAAATTAAAATGAACTTGTTATATAAGCAAAACTATTGTTTACAAGGAAAGAAAGAAAAGGTAGCACCATATTTAAGCAAAATAATAAAGGAAGAAAAAATAAGAGAATTAAAAAATAAGGAAGGTAAGCAAATAAGACATAATAAGTCCAAAAAAACGCCAAAAGCAACAAAGTATTGCTCAAAACCAGAAGGAATAATACTGCAGAAGCAATAATACGTCCTTTATTTAGACTTCAGCTCACCAACAAATAATAAAAGCAGCATACAGAATAACTTGAGTATGAATTAAGCGCTTTCATCCACCGTCATGTGGACTTCTTCAGAATCCTGAAGAAGTCCACATGACGGTGGATGAAAGCGCTTAATTCATACTCAAGTTATACATTCTGTATGCTGCTTTTATTATTTGTTGGTGAGCTGAAGTCTAAATAAAGGACGTATTATTGCTTCTGCTGTATTATTCCTTTTGGTTTTGAAGCAAATAAGACAGCAAGAAGGAATATATGAAAAAATGAAAGAACATGTATTAGAATTATTTGTTAAGAGAGAAGAAAACCTAGAACAAATTTATAAAGGTGAAAAATTAAATAAGGAAGATAATGAGTATTCAGAACAAAAAATAACCATGAAAGAACTGAATGAAATCCTAAAAGATATTAACATGAATTCTGCAACAGGACTGGATGGAACTGAATATGGTATGTATAAAGAAATGAAAGAGTAGCAAAACATAATTTTTATGGAAGTTATGAATGAATGGTTAGAAACTAGCATTAAAAAGAAAGAGATATGTACAGGGACTATAAAATTTATATTTCAAAAAGGAAATAAAGAGGAGATAAGAATTAGAGACCTATAACATTGAATAATACAGATTATAACATTTTTATGTGAATAACAAAAAGGTTACAGAAAAAAATGTATAAAATATATGACCAAAATATATTTGGACGAAAAAGAAAAGGAAGTTAAGAGTTATTATGGATAATAAGAGAAATAATTGATGATATCATAAATAAAAATGTAGAAGCGAATGTTATGATAGGGGAGATAAGTAAAGCTTATGATAATATTCAATATAAATCATTATGGACAGTTTTGTAGGCATATAATGGAAGCAAAAATATTACAAGTAATAAAATCTGTTTATGAAAGGAACTATGTGAAACTAAATGTAAATGCCTGGACTGGGGAAGAAATAAAAATAGAATGGGGAATAAAGCAGGGCTGCCCAGATAGTAGTGCAATTTTCTCATTAGTTATGAATGTAATAGTGAAGGAAATTAATAAAATGTCAATGTGGATACAAAATGATGAAGGAAGTACAATTGCCAATAATGTATAATTATGTAGATGATATTGTGTTAATTGTTAAAAATAAAGTATGGATGGGAAATATAAATGAAAAATTAAGTAAAATTTCAATAAAATGGGTTTAAGTATAAATAAGGAGAAATGTAAAGGATTTGATTTTGAAGGTATGATAGGAGGTGCTGACTTCAATGAAAAAGATATAACTATGTTAGGAATAACATTTGGAAGGAATGAATACAGACAACAACAATGGGATAATGTACTCAAAGAAGTAAAGGGTATGATTAATTTTTGGAAATCATATAGATTTTCACATAGAAAAAAATCACACGTTTAACACCATGGTAATAGGAAAATTGCTTATGTTGCTAACATTTATATGATTCCTATTAAGTATGAAAATGAATTAATGATGGTTATTTTCTCTTTTATATGGGGTTCTACACTGAATCTAGTCAAAAGAGGGATTCTGTACATGAAAAAGAGCAAAGAGGTTTGGGTTGCCTAATAGTACATGCAGCATCTTTAATTTTATGTGTGGTATTAAAAGGAATTATGAAGAAAAATAAAAACTTGATAGAAATTATACTATATTATAAATACAAAGAATTGTGGGCAGGAATGGAAGTTAAAAAATTAAGTAAAACCATTGTGAATAAAGAAATGAAAGAGTACCAAAACAAAATTGTATTATGGAAAATAAAAAAGAATATATGTGATAAAAATAGAAAGGAATGGTACTTATGTATTATGAAAGCATTTTATTTTATTGATCCATGGAAAGATTTAGCAATAGATAAGAAAAAAGTCACAATGATGAGCTATAATAACTATAAAAAGATTACAGAATGTAATGATTTTTTATGGAGATTGTCTATTAGAAAATTGCTGGTTAAGGCAAATATGCCATACAAAAAAAAGCAAGATAGAATATGTAATAAATGTGGACAGTTTGAGACTACTGAGCATGTGTTTTTGAAATGTGAAAGAGTTAATAATTTGTGGAAAGAAATATGTAAAGATAATAGAGTGAAAAGTTTGTTAAAATTTGAACAAGTAAATATGGGTATAGTAGAATTTGGTTATTACAGTGCACATTAACAGGAAGAAGTGAAGAAAATATACAAAATGGGCAAAGTAATATTTTATGCTTCATGGACTATATGGAATGAGAGACTAAATGAAATTAAATATAATGGAAAATGGACGTTGACAAAGATTTTTGGAAAAAAATAATGTTTTGATTGTGGATAAAAGAGTGGGGGGATGCATAAATTGAAGTTTATAATGTATGGAAATTTGTAAATAGATGTAAATAATGAAAATATGTAAATATATAAATAATATGTAATGTATATATCAATAAAAAAAACTAATATTTTTCCATAGGTACTATGGGATCTTTTACATGCATTTGAGCTATCACCCCTCTTACCTTGTACTGCAGTATCAGTAATTGATCTACCTTGTATTGGAATAGAATCCACAACCTTCTGTACCAGCGACAAGTGTCCTACCTGTTTTGCCACAGTAGTAGTGACAGATAAGCTAGAAATAGGATATATCTTTTCTTCAGTGGCAGATATGAGGAAATAGACCCTTAACATAAAAAGCAGCATCTTGTAATAGAAAACAGCAAGGGTCTCATGATAGTTATATTGTAAATGTTGAATGTTAAATGAGAAGGGGATAGTATGACTTCTTAACTTCCTACATGTACATGTGACCAGTCAGGAAGACAGATTCTTATGTTTAAAAGCAAATTACAATACTTTAAAATGTCATTCCTATAAACTAGTCTTGTTGTTGAAGACAGCATAAACAATGCTAATCAAGTCATGGCAGGAAATTAATCGTATTCAGTAACTAATCTGCTCATCATCCTTTACAGAAAATAAATCAAAATACAAAACAGCATTTACGAGTTGAGTGCTCTTAAAACATGATTCCATAAGCCTAAATTCTTACAAAGAGGGGCAACAACTCTGTGACTAATCATTGAAGAAGCATAGGTTTTACAATACATAAATAATAAGCTTTTACAGAAGGACAGCATACGCCTCAGTTATTCCTGATTTTCACAGAATGTCCAGATTTTTGTCTCATGTTTTTTGGTTTATTCCTCATTAAATTTGTGGTTTCCTGGTAAATCACTGAGGACTAAAGTCACTAAATAATGACATTTGAGATTCAGACTTCATATCTTTCAGAAAATACATGCCAATGCAAAATTTATTATTAGTAAACTCCAAAGGAAACAAACTAGGTACAAAAGTGTGGAAACCAGAGATATGAAAACTATCAAAATTGGCTGTAAAATAATAAAATAATAAAACAAATTCATAGTAAACAACACGAACACTCCTCAAAAGCACAATTTATTGAAAAAGACTGAGCGCTTTCATCCCTTACAGTAACGGGACTTCATCAGAGTAAAATAAACATCCAGTAT
>NC_056733.1:908274353-908291853 GCF_019279795.1 Protopterus annectens
TGTCATCCAGAGAAGCTCAAATATAACATATTTAAAGGGCAATGCATACAAGCTGTATGTATGACTTCTGATTATAACAAAATGGTGGAAGAAATTAAATTTATAACCAGTTTATTTCAAGAGAGAGGTTATCCACTGAAAATAATGCAAAATGTAGGACAATACATTATACAAGAATGGGGAAATAAATTTAAACCGTTATTAGGATCAGGTGTTGTGAACAAACAGGCACACAATGTTATAAAGGCCAGGAACAACAATGACAGTGAGACAGTCCAACACCAGAGATCCTTTATATTACAGTACAGTGCAGTAGCAGGTAATGTGATCAATATATTATGTAAACATTGGTATTTGATGTCTGGAGATTCCACTTTGATAGACATTATGGGTATAAAACCAGGAATTGTTTACAAAATGGGACGCAATATTAAAAGTTATTTGGAACAACATCCTGCAGGAGTGAAGAGTATAGTGAAAGGAACAAGAACACATACTACAAAATGTGGTACATGCAATCAATGCAGGTATATATTAGAAAAAGAACAATTGATCATTGATAACGGATTTAGGCCAACAGTAAAATTTATACAAGGAAATTGCAATACAAAAATGGTTGTTTATTTGGCTAAGTGCAGTAAATGTGCAAGTTATTATATAGGTAAGACTGAGAGGTGTTTCAGGAAATGTATATATGAACATTTGTACAATATTAGGAGGAAGGATCCTACAAATGCCTTATCCAGACACTATGAAAAGATGGCGTCACACATGAATTTAAATTTGCCATTCTGGATACAATTAAAATGGACCCTAGAGGGGGTGACCACAAAACATTATTAAGTTTCAAGGAAGTTTGATGGCAGTTGCATTTGGATGCAGCAACGCCACCAGGGCTTAATGACCACATCTCGTGCAAGCCTATTTTGGAGATGAATTAATATTTCAGATACATCCTAGGTACAATTTATATAATTTATATATTATTCAACACTGTATATCTCATACTTCATATTTATATTTACATTATATTTGATTATTGGGTTATACAAGACGTTGACAGACATTATATTTATATCAGTGCATTTATTATATTTTATATCAACATTATATAACATCCAATTGTTACCACTAAATTACAGCATATTAGATTATAAGAAGTGGATTTAGCATACTGTTATATGTTTTAGTTGTGTATATTTTAGTTGTATATTTTTTGGAATTGTGTAAACAATATTTCAAACATACACTACTATAGCTGTGCAGAATACGGACCTAAACACTATATTTTATTTTATTTTATTAAGAAGTTATACAATGTATTTGTACAAATATAAATCAGTATATGCGTTCAAAGCATTATGGAAAGGAGGTTTATTGTATTTACATTTGTATGCATATTATCTAGTGTTTTCGAACATTTTATGTTTTTGATTTTGTTTTTGATTATATATATTACATGTTTGGAGGAATTTATTATTGATATATAAATATATATATATATATTTTTTTTTTTTCTTGGTACGGTTTGTGAGCTGCTTTTTTAGATATGGCAAATTGAATTATACAGCGGGTACTAATATCTATGTAGGTATTGCTTTAAAATTTTAAAAGGCTAAAAGCTTAACATCAGCTGTAAATTTGGCGCCAGTTCTCAAATATAAGATGTATTCAAAGTAGCTATTATGTTCTGATGAAGCCCAATGTGTTGTGGGTGAAAGCGCTCAACTTTTTATTGTTTTAATGTGTATACAGTTCGTGCTTTTTATCGTTGTGGAATAAACATTTTTTACGAACTTAGAGGTAGTCGTACACTTATTGGTGATTCCGTGGCAATTATACATTAGTTGGTTGTTTTAGTTATATTCAGTAGATAGATATATGTACATGTATGAGGTTGTACAAACTTGTACAAAAGGGAAAGATGAAAGAAAAACAAAATATTAGCTTTTTTTTCCATTTTTCCAACTGTAACATCAGTTAAACCAACCTGGTGAACTTCTAAATACAGTGTTTTCAGTGCTGATTAAATGGGCGTTGGCAGATAATAGGTTTCCCATTTGTAAGCCCTAAACTGGACATATCCCTTGTTTTTAACAGCTCAGAGCATGACGGATATTGATCAATGGTGTAAATCACATTTCACCTGGGATAATACAATATGTGCAGTGATATGCAAGAAGTTTAAATAATGTCAAACAAAACTTCACACAGTGTATGAAGGATGTAGCAAAATCATTCATAAATATTCAGCACAATAAGAGAATGAACAGCAATAAAACATGCATGTTCGATACACATATGTATGCAATACCGTTGCTAGATATATATATATATATATATATATATATATATATATATATAATAGGAGTACATGTTCTGCAGGGATGTTACAGAGCATATTAATTAGTGGGAAATGAGGTGTAATAAACTGGTCAAATTCTAATGCATGGTTTGAAAAAAAATACAGTTTGGGTAACAAACGACCATTGTAAGTAAATTTAATTAAAGTGTCACAGACAGCTAAAATATCTATTATTACTGCAAGCTTAACTTGTTTCTGCATCAGCCCATCAAAACAGAATGTATCTACCTACATACAATGAAGAATTCAACTTATTAAAGCCAGTAGATACTAAATTCAGTGTCTCCAAAATGGCACCAGTGCATTTAAAGAGCACTTTAGAAAGAAAATACAAAAATTAATACATGCTTATGAAGGGGGCACACTAGACTATATCCCTATTTGTGGCTTTGTCCATCACAACCCCCCAGCTAATTATTCTACCTCTGTGGAGTCACCCTGTCTCAGAGAGTGGGGAGTTTCTAGTGACAGTTAAAAGCATCTACCCCTTTCTGTGAGGTTCTGTGAATTCAAAGTTACAAAAAATAAATATAACAAGTGTCTTTTTTTCTATCAGTGCATTAGCTGCCCACTCAGAGTCATGCAGCTTTATGGCACTGTCAATTTTAAATCATCTGAGTCATTCTCTAGGAGAAATCTCACATGACTGACAGTATAAAAGTGCAAACAAATTTACAAAACTGAGGCAAATATATATATACATATATATATATATATATATATATATATATATATATATATATACATATATATATAGCTACCATAGGACGCATTGTCGATAATATCAAAGTTCTGGGGAAAAATGTGTTTTAGTGTAACCGTAGTTACTACAGTCATTGCAGGAAAATAATATTTACAGCTGGTCGAGTAAAAGCAGCGATTGACTTCATCTTATGACAGAGGCCAGAAGATTCTCACAGAACTATAGTGCTTATGTTAAGTGCTGTGCTAAATAGGCCCCATTTCTGTGATGTGGAAAGACCTCATTATCAGCAAAATTACATGTCTATGAACTGGCACAGCATGTCTATGAATCACCATTAACTACCACGGGTGCAAATCAGCACTTTCCTGCAGTAGTTAAGAGTGGTGGCTCATGCATTGTGTTGGCACAACATGTCTATGAATCACCATTAACTACCACAAGTGCAAATCAACACTTTTCTGTAGAAGTTAAGAGTGGTGGCTCATGCATCATGTTGGCACAACATGTCTATGAAACACCATTAACTACCACAAGTGCAAATCAGCACTTTTCTGTAGTAAAGAGTGGTGGCTCATCCATCATGTTGGCACAGAATGTCTATGAAACACCATTAACTACCGCGGGAGCAAATCAGCACTTTCCTGTAGTAGTTAAGAGTGGTGGCTCATGCATCATGTTGGCACAACATGTCTATGAATCACCATTAACTACCACAAGTGCAAGTCAACACTTTTCTGTAGTAGTTAAGAGTGGTGGCTCATGCATCATGTTGGCACAGAATGTCATCATGTTGGCACAGAATGTCTATGAATCACCATTAACTACCACAAGTGCAAATCAACACTTTCCTATAGTAGTTAAGAGTGGTGGCTCATGCATCGTGTTGGCACAGCATATCTATGAATTGCCATTAACTACCATGGGTGCAAATCAGCACTTTCCTGTAGGAGTTAAGAGTGGTGGCTCATGCATCATGTTGGCACAGAATGTCTATGAATCACCATTAACTACCTCGAGTGCAAATCAGCACTTTCCTGTGGTAGTTGAGTGGTGAGTCATGCATTGTGATGGCACAGGCAAGCTCCTCACACACACACACACACACACACACACACACACACACACACACACACACACACACACACACACACACACACACACACACAGTGCACACACTTAAACACACAACACATGCACCATATCTCTCCTGCGTTGTCATGCTAGCAACTTTCAACATTTGTAGGAGGAAGAATTAAACGCCGTCCCTGATTGTGTATTTTTTGTCCAGCCATTACTTTTGACTTTATCTAGATTTGCTGCGGTAAGACATTCTATGCTTTATGTTCCCTGTCCCTTCCCTTGTAATGTCTCCCCATTACTTTTGACTTTATCTAGATTTGCTGCGGTAGGACATTCTAATTTTTATGTTCCCTGCCCTGCCCTTCCCTCATAACTCATGAACTGTTGCAGACATTGAATAATGCCTGAGATCCTCATTATATGTTAAAAAAAGTGTTGCCATAACATATCAGTTATTGCAGTGGGTTAATGCAGATGTTTGCTGGGTTGTGGGTGCAGGGTTTGAAGCCCCCCTTTTGCAGTTTCCTTTTTTTCTCCCAGTCTTGTATATTTGTTGTATTACATATGTGGTGGTGCAGAGGACTAATATCCTTGGTAATAGGGTAAGGGTACAGGGTTGGAATCCTTTTTAGTGCCTTTAAGACACATGACTTATAGTTCCCCACTCAACTTTTTTTTTTTAAATAATTGCCTTTCAGGCATGATATATATAGTATCCCTGATGTCTAGTGTCCCCCCAACCTACAGCTTTAGTGTTCTCCCTGGTGGTTAACAGTCCCCATGACCCAATGTTGTTGGCTTTGTTCATTAATCTAGAGTTGTGTGGAAGTATGACAGCCACTTCAACCCCACCCACCCACACAGCCCCCTCTCTACCTGATCATACTCACGGACACACACACACACACACACACACACACACACACACACACACACACATACACACACACACCCTGTCACCTTTCCAACTCCCTCACTAACCACCCTAATGTGACCTCCTATGCAGATGCACACTCACACATGCAGCCCCTCACATGCACTCACTCATACACCTCTACAATAAATGACCACTAAACTGTCCAGCACTTACCTCTGCCATGATGGATGAACATGGCCTTTTGGCAGTGTTTATTACTATGAATGGCCAGAAGCAGCCATGCTACTTTATGCAGCCGAGTGAATGCCTGAATCACTTGGCTGCATAAATGACTTACCGTGGGGGGGGGGTACATTGATAATCAGCATATGCCTCTCCCCTATAATGCCGCATAAACATCTAGCACGACCCCAGAGACAGCCCACAATGGTGATGCACATCTTTTGTAGGGCTGTCTCCTAATTCAGAAAAGTTACCTCAAGGTGTACACCTCAGGGTTTGATTCCTTCAGCTTCTGTTTGCGCACTGTAATACCCAAGGAAGTTATTTAACCAAACAGACCTCTTGGGTCACCCTGAAAACAGACTTATGCCCTGTGGATTTACACAGATAAATAAATAAACTAAAAATAATAAGATAAAACTAATTGCCAAAACTTCATGTATGTTATAGAGGAATGTTGGTGTGTAGCAGAGGTAAAAGGGCAGAGTATATATTATGGTGTCTATATCACTGAAATCACAAATATTAACTTCTTATCAACATACATTAGTGCATCCACACATTACAAACATTGTAGTAGCTACAGCAAAATGTTATTAGTTGGAAAAGATGAATAAAGACATAAAAAGACATCTGCAAAATTGTTTAGTGCATTTCCAGGTCTAGCCAGAAACATGAAATGTTCACCAGAATATATCCAAAGAGATCAAGGGACATATTTATTTTATTTTATTTATTTATTTATTTATTTATATTTGTTGACTGGGAGTGTCCGACTGGACGTAGGTCCATTTTCAGCGGAGGTCCGGGGAGAAAAGCTCCACAGTTAAAATTAACAGACAGTAGTTACATTGGATTACATAGCGATTAACAATTTACACAGCAATTACTTACAACATATTTACAGATGAAGAACATAGTACATCAGTAGACAACTAGAATCTTTATCTGTGAAGTACATAACAGACATTAACAAATGTTAAAATAAGAAGTTCCTGCCATATAAGTACTAGGCTTATGAGCATCTGAGCTTACTATAATCAAGGTAGTTAGTGGAGTGGAAAGAAAGGTAGTGGTTGGATGGGGTGGGTGATATTAGAGTGGGAGTTGCAAGGGCATAGCCAGCATGTTTTTAGGTGCGCTTTTAGTAAAGTTTTGAAGTGGGTGCATGATGGTATGGAGGTAATTGTGGGTGGGAGGGAGTTCCATAATTTGGCTATGGTGCAAGAGAATAGTGCTTCACCAGCAGAGTTATTGGCTTTAGTGATCTGCAAGTGATTTTTGTTGCTGGATCTTAGTGGTCTGGTGGTGTGATAGGGTTGGAGTAGATTCTGGAGGGATGGGACATTTAGTGGATGGTTTACTAGTTTGTGGGTGAATGTGAGTTGATACCATTGAAGGAGGTGAGGGAGTTCAAGCCAGCCCAGTTCAGCAAGTGAGAGACAGTGGTGACTACGGTAGGATGGCCCTGTGGCCAATTTGGCAATTTTGTTGTAGCAGGTCTCTAGCTTGTTTAGATCGCATTGCCTTAGGTTGGTATATATTGGAGAGGCATAATGTAGGGTGGAGATAAGGTGGGAATTTGCTATTGAAATCTTTGCTGCTTTGGTGAGAAGATGCTTATTTCTGTATAAAGCTCCTAGTTTTTTTGTGGACTTTTTTATGGTCATGGATATGTGAATGTGAAATTTTAGTTTATTGTCTGTTTCCACTCCTAGCAATTTGGTGTGTTCAGTTGGGTATATAGTGGTGTTGTCTTTTGCTGTGATGTTAAAGTGAGAGCTATTTTGAGTATATTTGGTGGGTTGGAAGATGAGTAGTTTAGTTTTGTTTGGGTTGAGTATTAATTGGGCATCAGATAACCAAGTTTCAACAGAGGAAAAGGCTTCCTGTGTGACTTTTTGCAGTTTGGGTAGGGACTGGGCTGAGCAGATGATGGTCGAGTCATCTGCGTATTGTATGAGTGTGCCATGTGTGGTGGCAGAGGCTAGATTATTTGTGAAACAGAGAAGAGTAGGGGTCCAACATATTTTGTAAAGGATGTTACAAAATGATTGATTTGTTACAGATGACCAAGAGAATCCCTGTATTGTACTGTCCTAAATTTTTTGAGACATCAGAAAAATCAAGTGACACACTATAGTAGAGGTTATGAAAATTGGTGGGAATTTAAGATGGGAATGCAGTGAAGAGCTCACAAGAGCTCTTTATCACATTGTATATGATAATCACAAGAGCTCTATATCACATTGTATATGATAATCACAAGAGCTCTATATCACATTGTATATGATAATCACAAGAGCTCTATATCACATTGTATATGATAATCACAAGAGCTCTATATCACATTGTATGTGATAATCACAAGAGCTCTATATCACATTGTATATGATAATCAGAGGAAGAGAGACATGAATACTTCACCATCATCAGCCCTGAAGAGATATTATAAAACTAATAAAACACATGCTACACACAGTGCAAAATCACTGTAGGATGTAATTTAGTTTTTTGCCCAAAAAGGCAAAATCAACATGATCTAAACTGGAATAAACT
Organism: Protopterus annectens; assembly: GCF_019279795.1. Classification (NCBI taxonomy): domain Eukaryota; kingdom Metazoa; phylum Chordata; order Ceratodontiformes; family Protopteridae; genus Protopterus; species Protopterus annectens. Next base: position 908,282,163 of record NC_056733.1, read on the forward strand.
AAAACGCGGCATAGTATAATGATTAAAAAATGATATTAGTACATAAAACGTTCATTCCTTCACTCTTCTACACTTGCTTTATCCGCTTTAGGTTCATAAAGGAGAAGAATCTGATCCCAGCATTTAGCAGATGCGAAGCAGAGAAGATGATGTTTGATAGGATACCCCACACACGCACGCACACACACACACACACGCGCACACACACACACACACACACACACACACACACACACACACACACACACACACACACACACACACACACACACACCATTATTAAAGCTTTTTCTGTAGCATAATAGCTGTTATTTGTAGCATGTTTGGTCAAATGACAGTTTGTTTAAATCCTGGTTTTGTGTTGTAAATGTGAAATGGCCACATGACATCTGAATGGGTGCTGTTCTATTACCATATTTGCCTTTTTAAAGGTACATTTTATGATTATGATGCAGTGAGGACACATTTTTTTGCAGATGGGTAATAGTCAAAGAATATGTAGAAATCAGTACAAGAGGAAGACTATGCTAAGCCAAATCTTTATTATTTCAAATGTCTGCTTTTGGGAAAGGAGAATCATTCTGTTTCTGTATCTTGAAGCGTATGTTGTTTTTTTGTATATAAAGGCTGAAAATGCGTATTTTTCTGACTACTAAGAGGATCTATGTCTTTTCTATGGTTTCTATGAGGCTGACCATGAAAGAGTTGGAAAACCTGCATAGGAGGGGAGTCAGTTATCCTAGGATACTCGAAAAATTTCAGGAGTAACTCCATTGTGCAAAGATGCATTGCAAAAAAAAAAGTGGTGAAACTTACCTTGCATTGTTCCACAATGGCGACAAAAGAAAGTTAAACTAACAGGAAAACATTTAGCTACGTCATTAATGGTAAAGGGATCAAATTGGAACTTAGTATTACATTGCGTCACTAAACTCACCATAGAAACAGCACTTCAAGGGAGAGAACACTGCACTAGTAAATTGCAACATTTGAGTTACTAACCAGAAAAGCTGTGTAAATTCTGGCCATTTTTCTATAACTGTTAAGTCTGTTTATGTATTCCATCACCTATCTCATGCCAGTGTTGATACTGAAATCCAAATGTACATGACCCCCCACACAGGCATAGTTGGCCTACACAGAGGTGGCTTCTTCTCACTAAGAAACATTGTATGAAAATATGGCTGTGGTAAACAATATTGTGGTAAAATAATGTTCAAAAATGAAATTTTACATGATGAGAAAATTATTTTTAATAAAATTAATAAATTAGAAAATAGTAACAACATCATTTGTTCCTTGGATATGAGTTTAGACAGCTACAGAATAAAGAAAGTCATACAAACCAACTGGAAAGTGTTACAAGGTAACAGAGAGATTTTTGGAATAGTGGGAAATCAGCCACATTTTGCGTTACGCAAAACAAATACCCTAAAAAATATTTTTGAACATAACCAAAATAAGGAACTTGTTTCTGTTGGTAGGAAAAAAGGAATGTTTCGGTGTTTTAGCTGTAAAATTTGTAGGTACATTTCAGAAGGACCTTTTATAGACATCATTACTTCTGATAAAATTATAGAAGTTTCTGACTTCATGAACTGTAATACCACAGGAGTTGTTTATGTTAGTATTTGTTCTTGTCCTGCTTTTTATGTAGGCATGACGACCAGATCCTTAGCTACCCGAATTAAAGAACATCTTTATGCCATTAAGGCTAAAGACAGTAATAACGCCTTATATAAGCATTCCATTACATGTACCAGCTTTAATAAGTTTTTATTTTCCATTTTAGAGAAATGTACATCAGATAAGAGGGCGGGAGATTTCAAAAATTATATTGAGCAAAGAGAATGCCTGTGGCAGATTAGATTAAGGTCTGATATCTACCCAGGGTTAAACGAAAGCATTAATGTAAAATGTTTTTTAAAAGATCGTAAATTAAATATTAATAAAATTTTAGGTATTGATTTAAAGGCTTATTTTTCGTAAATGAGTCTTTATGATTTATTTTTTGAATATTTTAAGCATCATTCATTGTTAATTGATTGATTGGAATGGCTATTTAAAGAGTTTTAGCATTGGTATTTTTTGTATTCTGATGAAGGTGTGACGAAAGCGGAAATTAAATCATTTTACGCTATTACCGGCTTCTTTGGAGTTTGTACTGTTTGAACTGTTGCCTTAGCTTTTCAACTGTTGTATGTTCGCAGGCTTTCATCTGCCTACCAGCGTTTTTTATTTGTACTTTTTTGGGCGTCTTTTTGTGCTTTTATCAAAAATGAAATGAGCTGAATACATAAAGCAGGCCGATTCCACAGTATGGGGAAAAATCTGTCTGTGAGCACATGAAATTTCACAAGTGCATTCTTGGCCATTGTTTGCATGTCAGATATCACCACTACATTCATGAACGCTGCTAACAGCATATGAAATGGCACCAAGGCATTCATGACCAGTGTTTGCCTGTCAGATATCAGCACTGCATTCATGAGCAATTCTCTGACAGCATATGAAATGGCATCAGTGCATTCATGCCCAGTGTTTGCATGTCAGACATCACTACTGCATTGATGAATGGTGCTAACAACTTATGAGATGGCACCAGTGCATTCATGGGCAGTGTTTGTATGTCAGGTATCACCACTACATTCATGAATGGTGCTAACAGCATATGAAATGGCACAAATGCATTCATGCTAAGGGTTTGCATGTCAGATATCACCACTTGCTATAACAGCATATGAAATGGCATCAATGCATTCATGGGCAGTGTTCTCATGTCAGATACCAACACTGCATTCATGAGCAATTCTATGACAGCATATGAAATGGCACCATTGCATTCATGGGCAATGTTCTCATGTCAGATACCAGCACTGTATTCATGAGCAGAGAAGTGCTATAACAGCATATCAAATTGCACCAATGCATTCATGGGCAGTGTTCTCATGTCAGATACCAGCACTGCATTAATGAGCAATTCTATGACAGCATATGAAATGGCACCAATGCATTCATGGGCAGTGTTTGTATGTCAGGTATCACCACTACATTCATGAACGGTGCTAACAGCATATGAAATGGCACCAATGCATTCATGGGCAGTATTCTCATGTCAGATACCAGCACTGCATTAATGAGCAATTCTATGACAGCATATGAAATGGCACCATTGCATTCATGGGCAGTGTTTTCATGTCAGATACCAGCACTGCATTCATGAGCAATTCTATGACAGCATATGAAATAGCACCAGTGCATTCATACCTACTGTTTGCATGTCAGATATCACCACTGCATTGATGAATGGTGCTAACAACTTATGAGATGGCACCAATGCATTCATGGGCAGTGTTTGTATGTCAGGTATCACCACTACATTCATGACCGGTGCTAACAGCATATGAAATGGCACAATTGCATTCATGCTAAGGGTGTGCATGTCAGATATCACCATGTGCTATAACAGCATATGAAATTGCATCAATGCATTCATGGGCAGTGTTCTCATGTCAGATACCAGCACTGCATTCATGAGCAATTCTATGACAGCACATGAAATGGCACCATTGCATTCATGCTGTGTTTTCATGTCAGGTATCACAACTGCATTCATGAATGGTGCTAACAACTTATGAGATGGCACCAGTGCATTCATGCTAAGTGTTTGCACATCAGATATCACCACGTGCTATAACAGCATAGGAAATGGCACAAATGCTTCATGTTAAGTGTTTGCATGTCAGCTATCACCACGTGCTATAACAGCATATGAAATAACACCAATATATTCATGCCCAGTGGTTGCATGTCAGATATCACCACTGCATTGATGAACGGTGCTAACAACTTATGAGAAAGCATCAGTGCATTCAATGGGCAGTGTTTGCGTGTCAGCTATCACAACTGCATTCATGAATGGTGCTAACAGCATATGAAGTGGCACAAATGCATTCATGCTAAGGGTTTGCATGCCAGATATCACCACGTGCTATAACAGCATATGAAATGGCACAAATGCATCCATGCTAAGGGTTTGCATGTCAGATATCACCACTGCATTCATATAACAGCATATGAAATAGTGTTCATGGGTTAAAAACTAATACAAGTTATATGACAATGATTTCATAATTATAGAAATTTTAGCCAGTTTATACAAAAATTAAAGGTCAGTTAGTATAATACAAATAGGAAATGCAATATGAAGTGAGAGACAAAACAGGGTTGTGGCATACTTAGAAAGAGTCACAGGAGAGAAAATGATTGAGGTAAGGACATGAGTGAAGAAGGGAGAGTAAGGAGATGTAACATATGAATAGGCACTTGTTCATGTTTTCAGAAGAGTTGAAGTACAAACAAAATGATGCATGTACAGGAAGCAGGAATAAAGAAGTTACTGATGTTATAAACAAACTGTGATGCAAAGAATCTTTGTTACTCTTTTTTTGCACAATGATTTCTTTCAATTATGGAAAATTAGAAATACATTTCAAAACATACTAGCCATTCACATTCAGAAGAAATTCCTGGTATTATTTTCCCCTTTCAGCATGTGACTGAAGCTGGACAAGAATGAATGCTACTTGTGTCCCTGAAACACCATGCCTGTCCTGCTAATTTAGCTATATACAGGCAGCATTAATTATAAACCAGCAGCTGCTGTTGGATGGTAGGCCTCAGCCCCACAGTTGTCTCTAATACTCACAGTTCATGTTGATCTGCTGTGACAGTTCTATCAACTCCATTTCAGTAGGCATGTAACCCATTGTCCGCATACAGTTGCCAAGGTCCTTGCAGCCAATGTAGCCATCTTTATCCTTGTCAAACTCCGTGAAGGCTTCTCGCAGCTCTGTGGAGATAAGACAAATCAGATCATCAGAATCTCAGTTCAGTGATTTTATCCCTCCCTCTTCAGTCAAATACTTTGTTTTTCTTCCTTTTGTTATATGAATGTGTAGTAAACGCCAATGTCTATAAACAACTTTTTGATTCTTGAGATGGCAGAAAATAACTGATTCTGAAATAATTCACATTTCCGTCTAAAGATGTGTATTATGTGTTATGAAGATATGCCTTTTCTGTTATGAGTCTGAAGGTGGTAGCATGTAATGCCCACTCCTTAATCTGATGGCTATGTACGTTGAGCGGGGTTGTTAGAACAGAGCCCTGTTTCTTGTGGCAAAATGGTAAAGTTATTTCATACAGCAATAACAGGTCATCCAGTGAGGGGCTGATGAATGAAGAGAATGAGAGGGAGAGAAGGGATGATGTGGGGATAGTGAATCATGAAGTGCAGTGGATTAGCAAGGAGGAAGTAAGGATAGCTATGAAGAGGATGAAGAACGGAAAGGCTGTTGGTCCAGATGACATACCTGTGGAAGCATGGAGGTGTTTAGGTGAAATGGCAGTGGATTTTTTAACTAGATTGTTTAATGAAATCTTGGAAAGTGGGAGGATGCCTGAGGAATGGAGAAAAAGTGTTTTGGTACTTATCTTTAAGAATAAGGGTGATGTGCAGAGCTGTAGTAACTACAGAGGGATTAAATTGATCAGTCACAGCATAAAGTTATGGGAAAGAGTAGTGGAAGCTAGGTTAAGAAGGGACGTGATGATTAGTGATCAGCAGTATAGTTTCATGTCAAGAAAGAGAACTACAGATGCGATGTTTGCTTTGAGAATGTTGTTGGAGATATACAGAGAATGTCAGAAGGAGTTGTATTGTGTCTTTTTGGATTTAGAGAAAGCATATGACAGGGTGCCTAGAGAGGAGTTGTGGTATTGTATGAGGAAGTCGGGAGTGTCAGAGAAGTATGTAAGAGTGGTACAGGATATGTATGAGGGTAGTGTGACAGCGATGAGGTCTGCGGTGGGAGTGACAGATGCATTTAAGGTGGAGGCGGGATTACATCAAGGTTCAGCTCTGAGCCCTTTCTTATTTGTAATGGTGATAGACAGGTTGACAGACAAGGTCAGACAGGAGTCCTCGTGGACTATGATGTTTGCAGATGACATTGTGATCTATAGTGAGAGTAGGGAACAGGAGGAGGAGACCCTGGAGAGGTGGAGATATGCTCTGGAGAGAAGAGGAATGAAGGTCAGCAGGACTAAGACAGAATATGTGTGTGTGAATGAGAGGGAGGATAGAGGAATGGTGAGGATGCAAAAAGTAGAGGTGGCGAAGGTGGGTGAGTTTAAATACTTGGGATCAACAGTTCAGAGTAATGGTGAGTGTGGAAGAGAGGTGAAGAAGAGAGTACAGGCAGGATGGAGTGGGTGGAGAAGAGTGTCAGGAGTGATTTGTGACAGACGAGTACCAGTAAGAGTGAAAGGGAAGGTCTACAAGAGGGTAGTGAGACCAGCTATGTTATATGGGTTGGAGACAGTGGCAATGACAAAAAGGCAGGAGTCACAGCTTGACGTGGCAGAGTTGAAGATGTTAAGATTTGCTCTGGGTGTGAAGAGGATGGACAGAATTAGGAATAAGTATATTAGAGGGTCAGCCCAGGTTGGAAGGTTTGGACAAAGCCAGAGAGGCAAGATTACTTTGGTTTGGACATGTGCTGAGGAGGGATTCAGAGTATATTGGGAAAAAAGATGCTAAGGATGAAGCTGCCAGGTAAAAGGAAAAGAGGAAGGCCTAAGATAAGGTTTATGGATGTGGTGAGAGAGGACATGCAGGTAGTTGGTGTGACAGAGCAAGATGCAGAGGACAGGACAAAATGGAAACATATGATCTGGTGTGGCAACCCCTGACGGGAGCAGCCGAAAGAAGAAGAATAACAGGTCATCCAGAAACTTGATTGACAGTAAATTGGCCAAGAAATTGTTGGCCATATTCAAAAACAGTTTATCTATTATGCAGAAGATAAGAGACAGCGAAAAAAAAAAAAAAAAAAAAATATATATATATATATATATATATATATATATATATATATATATATATATATATATATATATATATATATATATATATATATATATATATATATATATATATATATATATATATATATATATATATATACATGTATATATATATATATATATATATATATATATATATATATATATATATATATAAATATCCATATGTATATATATATATATATATATATATATATATATATATATATATGATATTACAACTTAAACTGCTAGATCTTTGGAGTTGTTATATAAAGTTAAGTAGGTATGAAGTACAAAGCCTCCAGCCTCCAACAAGACATAGGTCAAAGGGGGCTTCCCTTCACTTTTCAGTTTGCTGTTTTTTATGACAAAATTCAGCCCAATAAAAGTCCACACATATATTCAAGTTTTTGCTAAAAAGACCCTTATTCTATGGCATATTACTACAATTTCATTAATATACTCCATTCTGTGCTATCAAACCTCTGTTTTCCTCAGTCTCCAGTTTTGACACCTTCCACATTACTACCCCTGACATACAGGGCCTAGAAATAGAAATGCCTGGTCCAAAGTAGCCCTTACGGGCAATATCATTCACTGGCATTAATACTGGTTACCAACACCAAGCAACCGCAAGCAGTGATATGTACCCGCTGCTGATAAAAAGAAACAAATAGCCATGCCCAACTGCACCAATAGAGGGCAGCAAAGCACTGTTTTTCCTTATCTTTTCCCCTGAAAGAGAATGATTTATCAAATGGATATCAAATACAGTTATTCTCACAGTGTGATTTCATTGTCAGCATGGGGCAGTATGTGAACTCATTATCAGGAGAGCAAACTCAGCGGGTAATTGGCAACAGGACCTGTGAAAAAAGTGCTGAAAAAATGCACTGTTAACATCTGCATTCTTATTCAACAAAGTTATAGTATAGTATAAAGTTTCATTTTGAAAACTTGATGTTTAATGCACAAAAATCTAATTAGTTATTTATTAATTTTCTTGTAAAATTAACAGCCTGCCATTGGAAAATGTTGCAGGTTGATGAAAGGCTAGGCAGGAAGTTAAGGAAAAAGGGGGAAAGTGGAACTGCCTTGAGGGCAATTCTCATTCCCTGCAGAAGGGATGGGATTTGGTACGAGTCTTCATCAGATTTCCAAGTAAACTTGCATAGTGCCAGGCAACCAACACACAGTGTGCAGAATAAAGCCAACAGTGGTTGTCCTGTAGCATAAATACAGACATATAGTCTCTGCTGACATACAAGACTCACCTCATCTCTCTGGCTACACGCCCTCCACATTCCAAGGATACTAAAAACCCTACTGTTTGAATCTTCCCATCAGCATGGTAATTACATTGTGACTGTCCCATGCATTCCTAAAATCTCTCACTGTTTTTAACCCCACCAATTCTTTGGAAGGACTGCTTCATGTTTCTATCACGCTGTGTATGTGTAGAACTACTGTCCTGACTGCTCTCCAGGCATGAACATGCAATGCATATAACACTGGCCTCCTTAAATATCACTGGCCTTTGGGAGAGTTTACATTTACTGCTGACTACACACAAGCTGCATTCAAATTATTTATATATGCAGGCCCACTGCTTTACCTGGGAATGTTACTGTGGGAAAATATCCTGCAGGGGTGGGAAATATGGTGAAATGTATTCTTGACTAGCCAGATTTGATCCCAAGGCCAAAGTCCATGGGATCAAAGCTCAGGCCAGCAGGAGAAATTTCATCCATATCTTCCACTGCTCCAGTACGTCATCCCCATTATACAACTGCATGTTTTCCATTTCTTTCTTTTTTAACCAGTCATATGATCACTCAACAAGCAGTGAGTTGTGCTGCTTAACAGTCACATGACTGGATTAGTTGGCTTTTGTTTCTAATTTATTGATTTATTTTGTGATATAAGCACTGCAAAATCTCCTGTGCTAAAAAGGATTAAGTTTACATGGAATAATCACAAAACAGAATTTGTTTTCCAGAATTTTTGTTTTAAACTAGCAGTGTGAGAGGAGAGTTATGCTGAACAACTGAAAGGAGATTTGTTTTAGTGCTTAAAGTGACGTATACGGATTTTTATTTCATCTGTTACCATTTTGTGCTTTCGTTTCTGAAAAAGTGATTCTGGACTTTCTGTGTATGTGTGTTTCTCACAGTCCCTGCTAGAAGCTTTAATGCATGATTCAGATTGTTTCGTGGGTTTGTTCTATATTATTGTGTAACGTATTGTACCTGTGCCCTCCGCTCCGAATAGGAGAGCCCCCCTTCAACCATCCTATATTCTTATCTCTCCTACTTGGGTCCTGCATAAAACCCCTGAGATACCTACCGTTTATTCAGGGCTACTCCTGGGGAAATGCTTTTTTAACATCTGCTTTGTACTTCTACTTGTAGACGGGGCTTATATGCTTCATACAAAACATGGAACCATGATACCTCCAGTCAGTGCAAGATACTCAGGCACCCTTGTGACTATCTCTCCAATGGAACTTTAGAATAGCATGCACCCTTGCAGGGTGTTCCTCCATATGCTTGGACTTCCTCTTAAGGTAATATTGCTTTATCATCTTTCAGTAACTAACCCTAGAAAGCAGCCCAGGAACTGTAAAGAAAGCAAATCATTCTCTTGTGGTTGTGGTCAGCACTGTTTAGCTAAGGTCTTCCCTTTCGTCTAACACTTAATATTATCTGTTGCTGTTACGCATGTGGTGTTGGAGAAGAACATTCAGTCCCTGTGCCATCAACTTCTCCTCTCGCCCTTA
>NC_056733.1:908296853-908299353 GCF_019279795.1 Protopterus annectens
CGGACTTAGGGTGCGGGTAAGGTAAGTGTGCGATAGTGATGGAGTTTAGCTTTAAGGGCGGGTTAAGTGAGTTAGGGTTAGGGTGCGGGTAGGGTAAGTGTGCGATAGTGACGGACTTTAGGTTTAGTGGCGGGTTAAGTGAGTTAGGGTTAGGGTGCAGGTAGGGTAAGTGTGCGGTAGTGTCGGACCTTAGGGTTAGGGTTTGGTTACGGTTAGTGCATGTATAGTTGTGTGTAGTGTGTAGTTTACATTTTGTGTGTCGGTGTTTTGGGTGTCGGTGTTATGGTGTTCGGTTTTGTGAGTTGTCGGTTTTGTGCATTTTCGGTCTTTTGGTGTCGGTGTTTTGGGTGTCGGCTTTGTGGCGTGTCGGTGTTGTGATAGGGATCTATATATATATATATATATATATATATATATATATAAAAGGTATTGAGAAAGAATGGTACTGAAACCTACCTGCAGTGAATAAAGCAACCGATACTGCATGACGTGGCCTGATGGGGATTTGGGGATTTGGAATGAATAATTACTGACACAGCACAGACCAGCTGGGAGCAGCTGTATAATGACATAGTGCATTTCTGAAAACAGCAGTCACCATGCAAGAGAGTGCACTGCACTATGATAGGTCATGTAACCCAGAACCATTGTCACATAGGTGGTGCCAAGTGGAATTATTTTGCACACAGAAGCACAATGGGAAGAAAAACATGGCACTGGGAAAGAAGGATACAATGGGAAGAAAAACATGGCACTGGGAAAGAAGGATGCAATGGGAAGAGAAATGTGACACTGGGAAACAAGGATACAATGGGAAGAGAAACATGGCACTGGGAAAGAAGGATACAATGGGAAGAGAAATGTGGCTCTGGGAAAAAGGATACAATGGGAAGAGAAACGTGGCACTGGGAAAGAAGGATACAATGGGAAGAGAAACGTGGCACTGGGAAAGAAGTAGAATGATGTTTTGATGTGAAAAGGAACCTCCATTTTTTTCTTTCTAGAGAAGAAGGACAAAGGGGGAGGGAAGCAGAGGGCAATGTGGGTCAGGAGGAGGGTATTAGAATGGCAAGAGGTTCAAAGACACAACCATATAACAAAGACTGACAGAGGAGATTCTGATACAAAACAGGGGGCCAGATTGAAGAGATGCAAACAGATATAGTGTGAACAGTTAATGATGGTTTGGACTGGACAGCAAACAGGGGAAGGCTGAGTGACACAGAAGGAAAGGGAACACCATGATGGGGAGTAGGGTGGGGTGAGGACCGCAACCTCTCAGTGTAAAATCCACCAAGAAGTTAGTCACTTCCATGGCTGACATCATGAGCATAGGCCGATGGTCAGGCCAGGCAGCTATGCGACTCTACAGTCTCATGAGGTTGCACTCCAGCTTGCCAGTCTTGGCATTGAACCTTCAGTCTACCTCAGTCCTGACCAGCTGTCACACCTCATTCTAGGTGACCCAATAGACTCCACTGTGCCCTCAATGATGAACCTGAAGAAGCAGCACCAGAGGTCACCAGTGAGCACACCATGTCTCCTCCACAGGATGACCTTAATCATCTTACAGTAGGGATAGTGGCTGTAGCAGTTGCTGGTAGCTTTGGCTGTACCAGGTCCTGCTCTGAGGATGCTGCTGCAGACAAAATGACATAAATGGAGAGAAACAACAATAACAACAAAACTTAACTTGAGAGAGGAATATGACCAAGAGAAAGAGAACAAGAAACAAAGAGCAGTGGTCTGTGAGACGTGGGGACATGGTGCACACAAAGAACTGTGGTCTGTGGGACGTGGGGATGTGGTGCACTTTGTTATGATAAGGAGAAAACTCAGCAGAGCAGTATTTATATAAATGGTCTGTGGGACGTGGGGCACTTTGTTATGATAAGCCTGGAAGGAGAAAAAAAACAGCAGAGCAGTATTTATATAAATGGCTGGGGGATTGACTTCTTTGAGGCAGTCACCAAAGTCGTATATGAGGGTAAGGTGGGTCACACAGCCTATCTTGACCTTGCCAAGGCTTTTGATACCATCCCCCATTCTGGAATTATAGCTAAACTCACTAGACTAGGTATAAATACCTACGTCACAAGATGGGTTGTCAACTGGATCACAGACAGAACCCACACTGTGAAAGTAGCAGACTCCAAATCTGACCTCAAACCAGTGACAAGTGGAGTACCACTGGGTTCAGTCCTGGGACCTCTCCTGTTTGGTATCTACTTCTCTGAAGTACAGGCTAACAAAGAAGGCCTCTGGCTAATGAAGTTCACAGATAATTGCAAACTGGGAGCCATAGTCGAGTCCCCAAATGATGTGGAAATCCTACAGAAGGGCCTCGCTGTGACAGATGCCTAGTGTCAGAGCCATGGCCTCAAGCTCAATGTCAAAAAGTGCATTGTCATCCCCTTTGGTAAAAACTCTGTACCCATGAGCAACTACATAGACAGCAGTCTACTTAACACCGAAAGTGTGATAAGAGACCTTGGGACCC
>NC_056733.1:908304353-908314353 GCF_019279795.1 Protopterus annectens
TATATATATATATACATATATATATATATATATATATATATATATATATATATATATATATATATATATATATATATATATATATATATATATATATATATATATATATATATATTTATTTGCAGTTTGTTTTCCCGGATAGCCCATTGGGCTACAAGGAGCCCATTTTCAATGGAGTCCTGGGGAGAAAAGCTTCGGAGAAATACAAATACATAGTACAGAAAAAGCACAAATTCTTAATATGCACTTCAATTAAATGTTAAATACATTATATATATATATATATATATATATATATATATATATATATATATATATATATATATATATATATATATTTACAGACACACACAGACACACACCACTGTGTGCATGTAGTACTTTAACAGAAATGTTGGGAAAGCAGATGGAGGTAATGATTCTTTTGAGATGGGATAAAAGGGTCCAAGTGGTCTAGACACAGAAAGACCTTACTAATTTAAATGCTATTGGCTGTCAAAAAAGCAATTACTATAAAATGGAAATCAAAATCTATATCCATGATATAGGAGGTTCTGAATATTTTAATGGAGATAAAAGAATTTTAGGTGAGATCTTTAGAAAAGGTAAGAAGCAAATGCCATAGAAATAAACAGAACAATACATGCAAAATAATGTTCAGGAAGAGAAGTGAGGTTTAAGGGAAGGTAGGAATTGAACAATTTATATAATGTTAAAGTTTATGATATGTGACCTTAGCCTGTGTATATTACTGGTATGCAGCTATCTGTCTGATGCTGGTGTTGGGGGGACCACACATGTACCGGCTTGTACATGCTTACGTTATCTTTATGCTTTAACAGGTTCCATTGATTCAGCAATATAGGCCAGCACACATCTGATGTCAGCACATCGGTAGAGGCTGACAGTGATGGTATTTTGTACATAACAAAGGCCGAGAATAGAGGGGCACTGCCACTCACACTAACAGTACAGGAGGTATTTACCTCCCCACAGCTGAGGGAATTGTGGGGGCTCAAGATGGTCCTCCTGCATCACCAGTGTTTAGTGAAGAGCATCCTGTCCAAGTGCATCATCCACATGGTGCATGGGCAACAGAAACACTGCCAGCATCTGATGGACACACAACTTCTGAGATGCACACTCATGGCTTTCATGAGAGGTGAAATGGGACCTCAGTAAGAAGATGAGATCCCTCATAAAGTCCTCCAAAGCTAGTTACGAAAACAAAATTGCCACTGATTCTAAAGACAACCCAAAAGCATTCTATAGCTATGTCAAGAATCTCAGTGGCAACACTCAGAACTGCTCTGAGTTACAGCACAATGGCACTAAATATACAGAACCAACTGATATTGCCAACATCCTGGCAGATAGGTTCAGTGCTAACTTTACCCCCCTCTCACCCCCTAAAGGGCCCATCTTTATACTGGAAGAATGGAAAGTTCCTGTAAAATCACAACTGCACAGGTAAAAACCTCACTCTCCAAGGCCAAGAACACAGCATCCATGGGACCTGACAACATCCCAGTCTGCCTTCTACATAAACTACAGAATGAACTGGCACCCCACCTAAGTGCCATGTTCAATCATAGCCTCACCTCAGGCTTTGTGCCCATTGAATGGTGCACAGTGATGGTTATCCCACTCCATAAAGGGGGGGGGGCCACAACAGACCCCAGGAACTACCGCCCAATTAGCCTGACGAGCCTGGTCTGCAAGGCCATGGAATGTATCATCATGGAACTCATAAACAAAGACATTGGAGATCTCCAAACTCTGGACCCCACACAGTTCAGGTTTGTAAAAGGCAGATCATGTGTCCTAAACCTGACAGACTTCTTTGAAGCAGTCACCAAAGCCATAGATGAGGGTAAGGTGGTTCACACAGCCTATCTAGATCTCGCCAAGGCATTCGACACCATACTCCACTCTGGAATTATAGATAAACTCACTAAACTAGGTATAAATCCCTATGTCACAAGATGGGTTGTCAACTGGCTTACTGACAGAACCCACACTGTGAAAGTAGCAGACTCCAAATCAGACTTCAGACCAGTTTGTTTGTATCTTTCAGCTTTTCCCGGTTAGGGGTCGCCACAGCGGAACTCCGGTCCGCTAATGATTGGCAGTTGATTTTTACGTACCGGCTTGCCAGGCCTGATGCACAACCTTCAATGAAGGTACGCCCATTCACGCATGTCTTCACGCAGAAGACGCTCTAGCTGAGAATCGAACCGGACAGCATCTTACTGTGAGGCGACAACGCTGACAAATGGAATAACACAGGGTTCAGTTCTGGGTACTCTTCTGTTTGGTATCTACTTCTCTGAAGTACAGGCTAACACAGAAGGTCTTTGGCTAACTAAATTCGCAGATGACTACAAACTAGGAGCCATAATCAAAACTCCTAATGATGTGGACATCCTACAAAAGGGCCTCACTGAGACAGATGTCTGGTGTCAAAGCCATGGTCTCAAGCTCAATGCCAAAAAGTGCATTGTCATCCCCTTTGGTAAAAACTCTGTACCCATGAACTACCACATAGGCGGTAGTCTACTTAACACCAAAAGTGTGATAAGAGACCTTGGGACACAGGCGGACAGTAGTCTCTCCTTTGATAATCACATCACCACAGTGGTCAGGAAATCCTTCTACATGGCACACCTCATCACAAAAGGTTTCTCATCCAGAAAAAAAGAGGTCATTGTTCCCCTCTACTCATCACTCATTAGACCCATTATAGAGTACAATGCCCCTTTTGGTATGTACCTCACAAGACATCTACAACAACTGGAAAGGTCACAAAAATACCTCACAAAGAGGATTACTGGCCTCAAACAGATGCCTTACGCAGATCGACTCAAAAAAACTCCAGCTTTACTCCGTCGCATATCGCCTACTCAGAGGCAGTCTCTGCCTAACATACAAAGCTATGTCAAACCCAGAGCTGTTGGACATGCTCCACTTAAAGATATCCCAATCCCTTTGAGCTACATGCTCTATGGACCTAAACCTTGTCACCACAATAAACAGAACATGCTGGAGGGATAGATTCCTGTCCCAGAGACTTCCCATACTCTGGAACAGACTACCTATCTATGCCAAACAGAGCTCCTCATTAGCACTCTTCAAGAAAACTCTTGATGATTGGATGGGTAATAGGAAATTCACCCCAGGGACCACTTCTGTGGTTCTGCTTGACAGGGGCATAGGAAAATAATTTTCTTGGGTGGCAAAAGCTAGGGTACTTTTTGGCTAGACTTGTATAGGCCCTAGGGCCAATAGCCTAGTATCTACTGATGAACCTATGAACCTATCACTGACCTCAGGCATGGTTATTGCATGATACTGGTATTACTCCAAGCATCAAGCAGAGAACATGTGGTCCAGACACAGATGGATATTACTCGTACCCTGTCAAAGGTACTCACTCTGCTTCATGACCTGTATAAAGATATCCATGACCCCCACAAATGCCTCTATCCATTGGCAGCCATTAGTGGGTTCCTCCAGATGCTTGCAAATGGTAGGCATAATCAAGGTGGGGGAAATTTACACACTGCAGGAGTGCATGACCCCTCAGATGAATGTGGATGAGACATTTCTGGTTTCACTACCTTCTCCATTCATGGCTATGGAAGGTCTCGTGGACATGTACAACATTTGTCCATCTCCTATCAAGACTCAGCCCACACATTCCACTCACAATTCCAGAGTTCCACAGTGGCCCTCTCTCCACTAGATGCCTCTCAAATGACACATACCTCAGGTTCTAGTGGCAACTAGCCATCTGCCATGACCACATAATAGAGGAAGGAACCACAATCCCACATATGGAACCCATGTGCTATGGCCTCCTCTGAAGCACATGACCTCAACACCTGCCTCTAGATGGACAGTTGCTGCATCTAGCCAGCACTCTACTCCTGGAAGCTCTGCACCATCACATAAGGACATGATCCCTGACACCCCACAATACCTTAACTAGGTGCAGGTGTACTGCATGTGCACCCATGACCTTTCAACCTACGTTACTGTTGTTGCCTTGTGGCATTGTATCCCCCATCTGTGCAAAAATGAAGACTATACCCTGTCCGTCCCCTGACTCGTGTGCATGGTAGTGTCTGACACACAGCATGGTCAGTGCATACACTGTCCTGCACAGCATGAGTGTGGAGTTGCATGCATCGGTATGGTAGTGTCTGATACACAGCATGGTCAGTGTATACACTGTGCTGCACAGCATGAGTGTGGAGTTGCATGCATCGGTATGGTAGTGTCTGATACACAGCATGGTCAGTGCATACACTGTACTGCATGACTCGTGTCTGATACACACCATGGTCAGTGCATACACTGTGCTGCATGACTCGTGTCTGATACACAGCATGGTCAGTGCATACACTGTGCTGCATGACTCGTGTCTGATACACAGCATGGTCAGTGCATACACTGTGCTGCATGACTCGTGTCTGATACACAGCATGGTCAGTGCATACACTGTGCTGCATGACTCGTGTCTGATACACAGCATGGTCAGTGCATACACTGTGCTGCATGACTCGTGTCTGATACACAGCATGGTCAGTGCATACACTGTGTTGCATGACTCGTGTCTGATACACAGCATGGTCAGTGCATACACTGTGCTGCATGACTCGTGTCTGATACACAGCATGGTCAGTGCATACAGTGTGCTGCATGACTCGTGTCTGATACACAGCATGGTCAGTGCATACACTGTCCTGCACGCATTGTTTGGCCTTGATTATCCTCTAATGACCCAGTGCTGTGACCAGATGGAGCCTCTCTGCTAGCGCCTTGACATATTGCACCCACCTGTGTCACATATGGGGGCCTGCCAGAGCACAGCCCTTCTATGAGTCCTCAGCAGTCTCCTTCTCCATTGCTGGTACACCACTGTTAGCCAGTGCTATGGTCTATTCTTGCTGTAACTCTTTGCACAGGACCGTGTTATGTACCATGATATACACAAAAAATAACTTGTCTCATATCTTGAGAGTGTACTGCCAGAACTATCCAGGCAGTGGGTGTGAGTCTTTAGCACTATGAGCGCATATGATGATGCTCCAGGTCTTCTCTAATGTAGTGTTGTACACCCTCTGTGCCTTTGTCTGGGGGTTGGGAATAGAGGGCTATCTGGCATTGCTCCAAGGTGTATGTACCATCACCTATAATACACAACAGCAAAAACCATTACAAGTGGTCTGCTATCTATAGTCATGAGACTGGACCAACACACACCCTCGTGTGTGCAGTCTGAGCACCTGTGAACTGGATGTCCCTGTGGAAAGTAGCCTGGTATAAAAATGCTGGTATAAGTTGCATGTTTGCCAGATGTAGGAATCATGGGAACTGCCTGGATGGCACACAGATACATTGTATATAATACTTTATGTGTGTTACACACCACATGGCAGTAAATGGAGGGAAACCCCATCTGGATGATGTATCAGATACCAAGTATATCAGATGTGGCCTTGGTGGCAATGCAAGTGTGATTATTGGTCCCTATAACATCAGAGAAATGGTCTATTTTGCAGAATGCCCACATGATTGTCTGTGGAAACCACATCTGCTGCTCTTCAAGCATTAGCCTTGCAGCTAGGAGGTGGTAATGGATCTGCAAAGCTGAGGTCTGAGAAACTCTTAACATGTCCAATGAAAGATCCATGTGTCATGAATGGCTAATGCAAACCTTTGTATTTACATTGATTGGAATTCTACATACCCTCCTTGATACCATGTCAGAATGGCAGCAGTGAACTAGCTTCCATATGATATCTCTGTCCACACTGTAGGAGTTAACTATAGTCCAGTCATGGAAGTGATAGTGTGTCAGCCACTGATAGAACCTTCCGTAAGTCAGATGCTATAGATGTGCAACCTCATGGACCATGGTTTCCACAGCAACTACTAATAAATCCTGATTTGCAAAAGCAGTTGCTATCCATAGCATCGTTGTGTCAGTAATAAACCTGTTCCCCAAGAAGTGCTGGTGTACAGAAAAGCTGATCATTTTAACTTATTGCATTATTTATGTATATTCTTCAATTATGTTGCCGTGTCTGTTCTCATCATTTGCACATGTGGTGGCTCTCATTAGCATGTCAATGCGATTGATCATTCATTATGCGATGATTTACATGCACTGCATACCATACAGTCTTCCATGCTGGCATTATGCACTGCATACCATACTGTCTTCCATGCTGGCATCATGCACTGCATTCCATACTGTCTTCCATGCTGGCATCATGCACTGCATACCATACTGTCTTCCATGCTGACATCATGCACTGCAGACCATACTGTTTTCCATGCTGACATCATGCACTGCATACCATACAGTCTTCCATGCTGACATCATGCACTGCGTACCATACTGTCTTCCATGCTGACATCATGCACTGCATACCATACTGTCTTCCATGCTGACATCATGCACTGCATACCATACTGTCTTCCATGGTGACATCATGCACTGCGTACCATACTGTCTTCCATGTGGACATCATGCACTGCATACCATACTGTCTTCCATGGTGACATCATGCACTGCATACCATACTGTCTTCCATGCTGACATCATGCACTGCATACCATACTGTCTTCCATGGTGACATCATACACTGCGTACCATACTGTCTTCCATGCTGACATCATACACTGCGTACCATACTGTCTTCCATGCTGACATCATGCACTGCATACCATACTGTCTTCCATGGTGACATCATGCACTGTATACCATACTTTCTTCCATGGTGACATCATGCACTGCATACCATACTGTCTTCCATGCTGACATCATGTACTGCATACCATACTGTCTTCCATGGTAACATCACGCACTGCATACCATACTGTTTTCCATGCTGACATCATACACTGCATACCATACTGTCTTCCATGGTGACATCATTAACTATGTACCATACTGTCTTCCATGCTGACATCATGTACTGCATACCATACTGTCTTCCATGGTGACATCATGCACTGCATACCATACTGTTTTCCATGCTGACATCATGCACTGCATACCATACTGCACCATACATGATCTGGCTACATGTGTCTCTGAATTGACCACTCCTTACAGATCACTGCTCATTCTGCTGTTTTGCTTAATGCCATCTGCTAATTATTTTTAGCACTTCCACAGTGTGTATATATATATATATATATATATATATATATATATATATATATATTTGTTCTTTTTTAATTGAATAGATGCAAGACTGACATCTGTATGGTCGACACCATTTAGTCAACAGAAACAGCTAGTCAAAATAATATCAACAATCCCCAGGTAGGGGAGTGTGCCCTCTCCCCATGGATTGTGCTATCAGAGTGTTAATATATATAATTAGCAGGGTGTGTGGGGATTGACCCAGTGCAAAATCTCTTGATTTTGGTTCCACCTGCTCTGAGGGTAATTCTTGAAATGTGCAGTAGTTCTCAATGTTCTATTTTTGTGACATTTTGACATCAATGTTTTATCTGTTTGGTGTACACTGCTACACCTATATAAATCTACCTGTATCTATATCTATATATTTATATACATGTACAAGCAGAGGGCAGCTGCAGTGGTTCAGTGGTTTGCATTGTCGCCTCACAGCAAGAGGTTCTCTGGTTCAATTCTCGGCTGGGGTGCCTTCTGTGTAGAGTCTGCACCTCCTCCCTGCAGTCATGTGGGTTTCCTCCCACATTCCGTGACTGGTACTGATGAACTACCATGGTAGGGGTAGCCACCCGGCAGTGTAAACCTTGGCTTGAGATGATTGTCACTATTGAAAGTGACACCCTGATCCCATGTGCAAAATGGGAAAAAGGGGTTGAGGATGGATGGATATATGGATATGCACACAGGCACAATATATACGTATCTGTCTATACATAAACACATACATATATCATCCTCATTAACACCCTTTTCCCAATTTTTCTACATAGGGTTGGAATGTCGTGTCAGTTTTCATCATCTCCCGCTAGTCAATGCCGGTCTCCTACTTTCAACAGTCTTGCTTTTTTTCTCATTTTTTTTAATAAAATTTTTTGTTACAGACAAGAGTATATCAAAACAGAAAAAAATATTAAAGAACAAAAACAACTATCTACAAAGGTGTCTACTGTGCAACAAGAATTCTAAAAGAGATCAGTTACTGACATTAATTATTTAGAAGTTAAAATCTGTGTACCTAGCAATTCCTTAAATTTCAGCCAAGTGTTGCAGGAACAGCTGACTGTTTGTTCCTGTCTTGATTGTAATAAGCTCCAATTGACATACCTCAGATGTAATCTTTATGAATTCTTTCACAGTTGGAGTAGATTCATTCTTCCAATTCTTTGTAATGACTTTTCTTGTTATTGTTAAGATACTCCATAAAAGAGGGTATTTTATTCTTGTAACACAAACAGGAATCAGTATGTTAAAATTAAAGATTTAGTTAAAATAAGTTTAGAATTGAATACAGCTGTAAAAGAAAATTTATGTTATCCCAAAAAGATTTGACAATTATGCAGTCCAAAAAACATATGCTTCCAGTCAGCTTTGACTTTTAACTTACATCTCCAACATCCTGGATGCTTTTTTGTAGATTAATTCAACTCTATGTGGTGTGCATGAATTTCCAAGAACATAATCTCCAGTTAGGAGAGGAAGTAGTTTGTTTTGGTTATCGCAGCATTAATTGTGTTATCATCCTCACTTGGATAACTATTGTTAATAAGTCTGAAATAATCCTGATAGCTTTCTCAGAAGTATTCTGACAGCCATGCTTGCTCGTTGCAGGTCTTCTCTCACACAATCCATCCATCTCTTTGCTAGCATTTTTCCTGTCTGTCCCAGATCTTCTTCACCAGATTGTCGTCTGCTTTGCTGTACACATCAGGTACCTGAACCACAATAATCTGTTCTCTTTGATATGCTCTGCAACTGGAGCTACTTGGGACTTCTGCTCTGATATACTTACTTCTTCATCTGTCCCACAGTGTGCATCCTGCCACCCTTCTCAGGCACTTTATCACCATCATCTCTTTCTTCCTCAACTGCTGTGTCTTTACTGCCCAGGTTTCTGTACCATATTGTAGTACTGGTCACACCACTGTTTTATACCCCTTACTTTTCAGCTTCTTTGGCATTCTTTTAGCATGCACTACCCCTGACACTTTGTGCCAGCTGACTGCAGCCCATCTGA
Source organism: Protopterus annectens (assembly GCF_019279795.1). Taxonomy (NCBI): domain Eukaryota; kingdom Metazoa; phylum Chordata; order Ceratodontiformes; family Protopteridae; genus Protopterus; species Protopterus annectens. Next base: position 908,313,587 of record NC_056733.1, read on the forward strand.
TTCCAGATTTTGTCTCCTCATTCTGACTTCTTTCATCCTCAATGACCTTTCCCAGATACCTGAAGCTGTTAACCTGATTCACTTTTTCTCTTCTGCCTCAATTCTCAGCTTCTTCTGATTTCCCCAATTGCTGCCATTTCAACTGTCTTTCATCCCATGTGCTTCAGTTTCGCATTCCATCCCCTTATCATTAAGTTCTTGTTCAGAATTTGCCTGTAATATCACATCATCTGCATACAGAAACGTTGTAGATCTGCCCCATTCGACCTCATTACTAATGTAGTCCATCACCAGTATGAACAACAGTGAGCTCAGCGCTGAACCCATATGCACACCCACTACCACAGGGAACCCCTCTCTGAGACCAAACACTGTTCATACTTGAGTCACTGGGTCCTCGTACATAGCCTGAACTAATTATGCCAATGATTCTGGGACTTCAAACCATCACAGGGACTGCCCAAATCAGCTTTTTTGGGACCTTGTCATATGCTTTCTCCACGTCAAGGAATGCCCAGTTGGACTCTTTCCTCATTTCTAATTTCTTCTCAGATTACTGTCTCACTGCAAGCATCAGGTTAGTTATGCTGCATCATGATGTGAATCTGAGCTGCTCATGCACCATCTTTACTTTCTACTACTCCTCTGCATATTTGTTTATGAATCACCCTCCCCAGAGCTTTCATGCAGTGTGACAGGAGTTTGATACCTCCGTACTGCCCACAGTGGTGATGTCCCTTTTGTTCTTGAACACTGGGACTAGTACA